>NW_027643892.1:0-38890 GCF_032717465.1 Coenobita brevimanus
TCATATTTTGCTGGTAAACAAAATCGGAACGTTTATTTTTTATTTGCTTTCTAAAACTCATGCCCAAGAAGAAGTCGATGTGTTTTCAGATATTTATGTGGAAGAAGAGGCTATGTTACGAAACAAGAATGAATAAGTAAATAAATAAATAAATGACGATGTAAATAATCGAGATATTTTTCCCCTCTGAGATCTCTAAAAATTTGGACAAAGAAAAATCAGCGCTTTAGAAGAGAGCATGTAGTTGAATTTTTCTAAGAAGAAGATTCAAGGCATTGTGAAAATTTATGAGGGAACGAAGATGACGACTTAACAAACCAAATTCATGGTGATATAAGGTATGGAGTAAAAAGTTTTTTTCGAGACTGTACGGATAAACACACACACACACACACACACACACACACACACACACACACACACACACACACACACACACACACACACACACACACACATCCAGTCTTCTTCATCTACAGTATAGTACATTAACTCGTGCTTTGCCTCGTTTTATACATGTTTTCAGGCTGATAATTGCCTGATTTACATAGATTTTTACATAGAGACGAGCTGTATGCGAATTCTGCCCCTCCCCCCTCACCACCTGGTACAGCATTCTAACTCCCTCCTCCCCTTTTCCTAACTTCCATCCCTCTGACCTCTCCTTCCCTCTTACCTCCCATAGCTTCTCCCCACTTGCCTCCCTTTCCCTCTCTTCCCCCTAGTCTGCCCCCCCCCCCCAGTAGTCCCTCTCTCCTTTAGAAGCCTCTCATCCCCTCTTTTCCCCCCTCGTCGCCTTTTGGACGCCTCTGTCTCCCCCTCATCCTCCCTTTCACCCATATCCAAACCCATTCGTAGTCTACCTTCTCCTCATCCACCAAGACTATCTCCCTCTCCCCTCTTATCCCCTCTTTTCCCCTTACCCCGTCCGCATTTTAATTTATCCTCCCCTCATTTCTGTGGACTGTGTGTGTGTGTGTGTGTGTGTGTGTGTGTGTGTGTGTGTGTGTGTGTGTGTGTGTGTGTGTGTGTATTTATTGCCATCTTACATACTGCTTCTTCTGTACAGTATGTTTTGTTGTCTTTCGCTGGTATTGTAATTTAATTCTACGTTGTGATAATCTATTCAGCAAAGCCAGCAAGTTATACGAGCCTGAGAGTGTTAATTGTGGCCAAGTAAACCACACCTGTCACTGAAATAAAAGAAATACAATTGCCAGCGGTACATGGGAGGCGTGAATGTGACGCTGGAATTATTTTTGCTCGGACTAAATCGTCGCCACTGCTGCCATGTCCATCACCAGGAGGCTGTATAATTTCCATGTAAGATTTTTTTACGAATACCTCAAACGTTGCCCTGGTTATTTTTCGTGTGTGTGTGTGTGCATTTCCAGTGTCGCTATTTGGATGGAAAGCACGCCTGTTTGTCACTTTTTTTCAGGCTTGTGTGTGTGTGTGTGTGTGTGTGTGTGTGTGTGTGATTTAGCATGCAATTTCCATGTTATGAAAACGCTGTTGATAGAAAACTGATGAAAATCGTGCCTGACAATCATATAATAACAGACTAATACGGAGGAACAAATGCAAACGCCAGACACGCAACATCTCGCTCTCGTTGGGTGTGTCGGGTTAAGCACTGCAGGGGAACACTGTTTTAAGGAAATTCAGTACATACAAGCATGCTGGCTTATTTCTGGGGAATGTAGAGCCAGTGGGATCCATTTTTAGGGGCAGGGCATCACTTAAGTTTAGATTCTGGCTACCGATTGGATGGTTTCTTTCAGCTCAGAGGAAGACCATGCTCTTTTAGAGTGTTAATCCAATAGTACTTGTAGATAGATAGGGAGATAGATGGATGGATGGATGGA
Source organism: Coenobita brevimanus (assembly GCF_032717465.1). Classification (NCBI taxonomy): domain Eukaryota; kingdom Metazoa; phylum Arthropoda; class Malacostraca; order Decapoda; family Coenobitidae; genus Coenobita; species Coenobita brevimanus. Next base: position 1,869 of record NW_027643892.1, read on the forward strand.
TGGTTGGAGCTACTGTGGTGTTTGTGATACTTTTGTAATAGGTGCAGAAGTGGTAAGAGGAGAGTGTCAGACTTGAAACAGCAGAGGTGGAAGTAGTAAAGATGAAAATGACTGGAGAAGGAGACTGCATGATCATAATAAAGGAGAGGAAAATGATACATAAGTTCAGCAGTATGAAAAGGAAGCGTAGCAGGTTTAAAAGAAGTGAAGAAAGAAAGCCGAGGAAAAAAGGAGAGAGAATTAGCAGAGACGAAGACTGAAGACTGGCTGAACATAATGGACAGGAGTGATAATACTTCGCATGATTCAGGATTATGAGAGAGGTAACAGGTATAGTGGTGGCACGAGGTTACCATGGGATAAAAGCTGACTGATGCAGGAGGGTGAAGTTGTTAGTCTTCTCTCTTACAAGCCATTGGTGAGAGAGAGAGAGAGAGAGAGGCGTATCTACACTGCAAGGAAACTGACTTATGCAAGGGACTTCTTAGCTCTCCTTTTTCCTTAACAAGCCACTGACGTCAAGAGCAGTAGTTGACGTAAGAACAATGAGTTAGTCCTCGACCTGACAATGATTAAGTCCCTTTAAGCTAATTGGGCTTACACTGTTGTGTCTTGCCACATGAGCTGTACACGTTTCCCGCTCCTAGCCTCTCGTGCGGCAGGCAGCATTCCTTCAGTATTCACCATGGAAATAGTGCAATACAAATTATGCTTTGATACGGAAATGTTGATCTATTCCTTTATATATCTTATAACAGGGTGGTATATATGTAGCGCTTCTCTTCCACTCTGCTTAGCGATTTTCATGCGCTTTGCGGGGACGGCTCAGGCAATGTTATAAGTTATCTTTCCTGGCATTATCTGTTGATTTCCAGCTCCTACTACTACTCTCACGCCCACATCAGCATTTCCTTAGCTGTTCCCGCAGCACACGAGGTACAGCCAGATGATTGTATTAAAAAAAATATATATATTGATGCTATTTATGGGCTGCTCAGTATTTCCATAAATCAAGTGATACTACCGCAGTACCCAGGTTTGTATGTTACAGCACAGAATTTCTTTGCTCCTACACATACAAATACATCTTCTTGAGTATGGTATAGTGTTTAGGTAGCTGGTAGTATTTCATTCAATTTATGAAAAGATAAGATCATACAATAACCCTGCGATATATTGCAGCAGCAGAGAATCTCAGCCTCCGTGACGATCTTTCGCTTGAATAAAATCGTTTGGCGTTGGGCGAAGTAGAATACCATGAGAATGTGACTTCGTGAAAACATTCAGGTTCCTGTGACGCGCTCTCCGTTGAATATTATCGCCCGACTTCATGCTGAAGTAGAATACTGCAGGAAAGTCCCGACCACGAGCAGCATGAATAACTGATATCCTAGCTAGTCTTGCATGTGGGAAGCAGCAGTATGTCCTAAGCTGCTTTATACTGACTGAAATACCACATTAGTCCAATAGTCCTCCAGTATTTATGTAATAGGAACACAGATTACCCGCGCGTATGGTACCGAAACACAATATCCTCGATGCCAAAGTCTTCTCATCCAGCTAACGTCAGGCCATTTTATTTACCTGGGAATGGAGCCCGTTGGTTTCCTGGAAGAGTTATAATGCTGATTAACCTTACATGATGGAACATAGAAACCTGTGTTGTTCCTCCTCCCTCCTCCTCCAGCTATTATGGCTTTTACCTAATATTATGGAAGTCGCTGGTACTCCTGGTGGGTGCTAAACCTGGTCCACCCGCAGATATAAGAAATTGTAGTCACGTAAAACAAAAGCAAAATATATTACTATTACACATGTAAATACTGTGTAGTTAAGCACTTCATTACGATGACGTTGTCGCCATATTGCTCTTGCAGACTGCCAGATTATTTGATTAATCTTGGAGAAAACACTGTGCAAAGAAGCGAACACTGCACCTCTCTCCGTATTCGTATATGATATGGTGATCACTTACATAAATCAGCACCTTGAAAGTGTGTAACTCACACGCTGCTATTTCATTCACGTAGATATGTGAAAATAGAGGCTAAGCATTACTCTTTCACACACACACACACACACACACACACACACACACACACACACACACACAGTATCAGGTCGACCCTCATCTGCTCACTTTATGCCTGGCGTCACATCTGTTCCTCATACCTCCTCGTAGGAAGGCCTGGTAGAGAGCTCAGTATCAGGAGAGAGAGAGAGAGAGAGATTGTAATTGGCCCTATTGACATGGCATTAGGAGACTCTGTAGTATATCTTCTTTGAGCATATATTTTACACATTACACAATAATAAATTCTTCAATGTTGAAAGTATATCGTACTATGGATGAGTTTGGTATAACAATACAGGACAAAAGCGTGCATGGGAAGTGTAGTGTAGTGTAGTGCAGGTGTATATAGTTAATGTGTAGTAGTGTGAGGTGGTATGGTGGTGAGATGTGGCAGTGTCTGGTGTAATGTGTTAATGTGTGACCGTGCGAAGCGTGGCAGTGTGAGATCTGGTAGTGTGAAGTGGTAGTGTGAAGTGTGAGAGAAAGATTTGGACGTCTGTGGTCTGTTAGTGTGATATATATGGCAGTGTGTGATGTGACAGTGTGAGATTTGGTGGTGTATAGTGTAGTATTGGGAAATGTGGTTGTGTGTGGTGTGGTAGTGTAAGGTATAGTCAGAAGTACGCGAAATATGAAGTGTGGCGGTGTCCGATGTGCTGGTAAGGATGTGTAGAAGTATGAGGTGTGGTAGTGTGAAGTATGTCAGTGTGAGAGTTAGTAATATGTGCAAGGTGTAGCAGTGTGAGGTGCAGCAGTATGAAGTGTGAAAGAATGAGGTATAGCAGTATATGATGTGGCAATACAGATGTGGCAGTGTGAGGAATGTTAGTAAGTTGTGGACCCGTAAGAGATGTGGCAGTGTGTGATGTGGCAGTATGGAATGTGGCAGCATGAGTGTGTGGCAGTGTGAGATGTGACAGTGTGCGATGAGGCAGTGCAAGATGTTTCCCTGGTATGAGGTGTGGCAGGTTGGGATGTGGCAGTGTGGAATATGTTCGTTATGGTATCTTCTTAATGCACAGTAACTTTTCTAACACCCTGTTTTATTGCGATCAATTATATTAACACCTTCAGGCCAAGGACGCTGTTTCCATGTTTTGAAGCTGCTTCCAGACAAATTTGTTCAACGTAGGAGAAAGTTTGAGAATAGTACTGGTTTTATATGTATCCTTCATTACCTGCCTTCACTGCTAAGAGGGCACTTCTCTATGTGAATCAAATCGTTCAGTAAGACCAAGTATAAAGCAATAATAATAAAAATAATAATAATAATAATAATATTAATAATAATAATAATAATAATAATATGTCCTGGGAGTGAAGGAGTCAGTGTCGTGGGTGGTGGATTGAAATTGGATACCGTCTTGTTAACTGGTCCTTCATATCAGCCCACCGACCTGCCTTAGGGCCTTGTCGTGTGTGCTATAGGAGGCTTCGTAGCACCGCTGTCTTGGTGGCTTCTTTGGCACCTTAAAATCTATTTGTATACCTAGTTTTAATTTCTGACATAGCTTACATCAATAACATGTAAGAGGATACAGAGACGTAATATGGGGAACAAACAGCTAAGGAAGAGTGTTTACGAAATCTTTGTTGTCGCCTAGAATACGACCCATGAAGACACCACCTCTGATACCGTAATACCAGATGGAATGTGGTATCCATGGCGTATAACACAAGAGACATTGGTAGGTGTTAGTGCTCGGGCGCCAGGATTACGAGCAGAGCTGCAGAGAACCAGCACTTTGTTGATCTGTCGGAGGTGTAAGACTGGACCTCTGAAATGGGTTACTTAAACTGCCTAGTGTCGCGTAGGAAAAATACACACACACACACACACACACACACACACACACACACACACACACACACACACACACACACACACACACTATAATTCTGCAGAGGACCAGTCCTTGATTGGTGTGTCGTAGGTGGATAACTGGAACTCAAGAAACGGGCTGCCTGACCTATGTCCAAAGTCAAATGAATTGAAAAAAATGGAAGATGAACTCGAAAAAGTCTGTGGTCAGATAGATAAAATAATACCAATACGTTTTTTTTTTTTTTAAATTCTGCCATCTAATAATTCTAGTGTCATGCCCAAAACGACACGTATTTCTAATGTAATTCTCGAAACACGGGTAGAATTCAATCGCCATTAGTTTAAAAATATATATAAAATGTCAGGACACTTTTTTCATTCAAGTTCAGGGAGATGAAATTAGAGAAAACGAAACTCACTTTTTTTCTTTCTTTTTCAGCCCAGGTTCGATTCGCGATATATTTGACTTCCCTTACCTGAAATAGGCTTTACCCAAATGTTTAAAATAAAGTTAACCTCATTACTATGACGTTGAATAAAGTCGTTTAGTAATAGAAGGAATAAAAGTTTATATTTCGTCTTGTAAGGATTCCAGCTTTTTATGGACGGGGACTGGCCACTTGTAAGCCTTGGAGACAGAAACCCTCTTTCGGTAGTGAAAATGATTTAGGTAAGTTTTCTGTCGTCAACTGAGGGCCAGACAGCCTCACCCTCACGTCGTTCCAATGCCTCTTATCTTATCTCAGCCATCCCACCCCTGACTCCAGCCACCTCACCAGAACCACCTCCTCTGACTCACTTATCTCCCTTTTCACTTTCTTTACCTCTTACATTTCTTCACCTCCACCCTTCATTTCACGCCTACCTACTTCCCCTTACATCTCTTCCTCTTGGCCAGTCCCTCATTTTCACTTTTCCCCTACTCATTACCCCTCATCATTCCCATACTCATTACCCCTTATCATTTCCCTACTCATTAGCCCAGCAGTCATTTCCCTACCCATTTCCACCCTTCATTTCCCTACCCACTCACCCCTCCCTTCATTCCCCTACCCATTGCCCCTCCCTTTCGTTCCCTTTCCCATTACCCCTCATCATCCCCCTACCCATTACCCCTCTCTTCATTCCCCTTCCTAATACTCCTCATCATTCCCCTACCCATTACCACTACCCTCTGTTCCCTACCCACTCCCCCACCCTTCATGCCCCTACCCATTCCCCCCCCCTTCAGTCCCCTACCCATTACCCCTCATCATTCCCCTACTCATTAGCCTAGCAGTCATTCCCCTACCCCTTTCCACCCTTTCATTCCCCTATCCATTACCTCTCCTTTTCATTCCCCTCCTCATCACCCCTCCCTTCATTCCCCCTCACCTAATACTCCTCTCCCTTCATTTTTCTTCCCTTCCCTACACACCTCTACTCCTGTCTCATTTCTTCCCTATCCTACTTTCCCCTCACCCTTTCCCCTTTACACCACCCCTACCTATATTCTCTCTTCTACCCCTTCCTCTCCGCTTTCTCCTCTACTTCTCACCCCTGCACCCGCCTCCTCTCACTTCACCTCTACCCATTTGCTTGCTTCTGTTCCCTTCCCTCCCCTCCTCCTTCTCCCTTCTCTAACCCCTCGCACACTCCCTTCACCCCAACAAAATTTCACATTCCTCCTCCCATACTCTCACTCCATCTCACGCCTTCCAATCCTCACCCAATAAATCATCCCTCACCCCTATTAATCTCCCTCGTCTCACCCCAGGTCATCTCCCTCGTCACCCCAGATTAGCTCCCCTCACTCGACACGATCCATGGAGTGGCCAGCCAGAGTCCTCTCTCTCTCTCTCTCTCTCTCACTCCAGCCACTGGGGAACGCATTCTCGCTGCTTCTGGGGTCTGTCGTAACACCTCTTCTTTAGCGACTCATCCCCGCCTGTTACACTTTAAAATTCCCATATGTGCTTTGGAATCAGATAGACTGGTTATATGATTACCACCCAGCGTTGTAAATGGTCTCCTGGCTCATGGGAAACCATTAGGGCTCATTACCCAATGTAAAGCCACCTGAAAAGGAAAGAAAAGTTGTAAAAAGTGATAGGAAAGATGGGAGAAATACGAAGAGAGAGGAGGGCAGACAGAGAAAAAAGAGTGATAAAGGTGAAGGAAATTGGCAGCACAACACCAAGTGCTGAACGGCATAATAAAATAACTACACAAAAGAATTATCAAAGTTCAGTGCAGGAATTCCGTAATTAGACAAAAACTACCTTTAACCCGTTCAAGAAAGTGGACCACCAGACAGTTTTCTGTAGGACCCCCCCCTTTTTTTAATTGATTGATTTTTTTTTTTTTTTTTTTTTTTGAGAATTGGTTAAGGATACCCCCAAAATAATAGAATTATGCTGTGATAGGAGAGGAGGCAGTGGGGAGAAGGGTGGGGAGGAGAGGGGGAGCAGAGGGAAAGTGAGGGGAGGATGGAAGTGAGCAAAGGGAAGGTAAAGGGGAGGTAAGATGGAGATGAGAAGGGGGACAAGGGAGAAGGAAGAGAGAGAGAGAGAGGTGGGTGGTGGGAAGGAGGATAATAGAGATAATCTAGTGTTGATGAGGGTTGTCAGAGCTTCACGGTGAGGATTAACCGAACTAATGGACAAGGGAGACAGACAGCGAGAGAGACAGCGAGAGCAGGAAAGAAGTGGACAAGGAGAGGCAGAAAGAATGACGAGGAGGGAAAAAGGGATGTTGCTTTCTACTCATACTGTCTCTGAATTACTTTCAGAGTAGGATAGAGTTCAGAAAATGATAGGGTTAAATATATCCTTCATTTATCACTACAGCATAACAGATCTCTTTAACCCCTTACACCATGGGCGTCACTTTCGTGACGCTTGGGAGCAAGGGATCATACCGCAGGGTGTCGCTTTTGTGATTCTGTGTTATTTTGAATTCACCCGGCTTTTTAAGTGAGGGCTTGTATCATCTATCAGTACTCGACAATGTCCAACATCAGTCAGCACTCCTAATCTCATCTGTACTCCCATCCATTGTTGACAATTTGTGCCATTTCTCCGCGTTCTTGACTCCCCTCCCTACCCCCTCCATTACCCTATCCTCTCGCCTTCGTTCCGGCCATGCTACGCTAAGTAAATCTTCCCTGGAATTTTTCACTGATTTCATCCATTGAACAAGCCTCTATGTCGTATTCTTATACCAAATAATATATACAAGAAAGAAAATCAGGTAAGTGAGAGTGCCATACACCTGGAATTGGCCAATTATCACCTGACAACACCTCACGTGCACTCGTTCGCTAATTTTTCGCTGTTTTTTTCCCCTTGAAATATGCCGTATAATCTATTTTCGTAATAAATATACATGTAAGGAGAGAAGTGGGAGAAGCCTAAGTGATATTTACATTCACCTGGAAACTACCTAATTTATAATGTATTGTCTAGATTTCCTGCTAACTGTATCAGTGCTACACAAAGCTGTTTCAAGATTTAACATTGGTAGCTCTGATTATATATCTCCTAAGTAGGCCTCTAAACTATTTTCGTAATAAATATACATCTAAGGAGGGAAGGGAGAGAACCTCAATGATATTTACATTCACCTGGAACTACCAAATTTATAATGTATTGTCTAGATTTCCCACAATCATATCAGTGCTAGACTTAGCTGTTTCAAGAAGTAATATTGGTAACTCTGAATAACCCCTAAAGCAGGCCTCTAGGCTAGCTGGCCTGGCCCCTGCGTTATCAGTGTACTCTCATCTTCCCAAGTGAGAGGACGTATGTTTCATCTTGCTGACTTCAAGGCCATTTTTCACCCCCATGCAATGTGGCTCTGTGACCTTTACCTCCTACTAAACCTCGTGTGGAAAGAGGTAAAGGGCTGACAATTGATAAAAAAAGAGCGACTACGATCTTTCTATTGAGTAAAACAGTGCAAGTGGAATCGTAAATAATGTGTAAATAATGTGTAAACAGCAAGTGAAAGTAATGAATGTAAATATACTTGAACAATGGAAAATAGTTTTATAAGTTATTTCAAGTGACAGCGCATAACACTGTAAATAAAATAGAAATGTAAATAACGTAAATAAAATAGAGAACGTAAATAGAAATGTAAATGAGTAGTATTATAAGAATACGAGTATATACCTTAGGAGCAATGAAAGGGGAAAGTTTCACTCTAGCATGTCTGAATGCTATGAGTTATGAGAGTGAAGATGAAAGTGACATTCACTCTCAATGCCAGTATACAGGACGAGAAAGTGAATGCTACGTATTTTACTGAAAGAAATTGAATCCCTACAGTGACAATAAACTAATACTACTGAAGAAAACTTATGGATAAAGACTGTAGATATATATAAGTGTTATATAGTAATAGAAAAATAAAGTGTGAGGGGTTTTATGAATAATAAATGACAGACCAACAAGGAGCGAAATCAGTGCCAAAGTGACGATCAGACGCGCTCGTAATTTCCATTGCTTTCACAGTGTTTTTTTTTTTGACATGGATCCCAAACTACTTGAAAATTGTAGAATAGTGTTTATAGTGTTTGTGTATCTGGCTGTGGTAATCATATTACGGGTTGTCGTGAAGTGTAAAGTGGAGACTTCGTTACCCTACTTCAGAGGTCTCTGTCAAGTCCTACGGTAACCGACGAAGGCTCAACAATCATTCCAGGAGAAAGTTAAAGGTATGTGCCATAAGCATATCTAATTTTATTATTCTAGGACTACAACTGATTTTTGGCAACATTTTTTGAGAGTCTGTTTGGAGCCCAAATAACCCCGCGGCACACCGCAAGCAATTGGTAAACAAGCCCCTCGGTGCGTTTTTTTTTTTTTTTTTTTTTTTTTACGTGTCCGACTCTGGGCAAAGGCTTCAGGGCCTATTTCTCGGGGGCAGTGACCTATCCCAAGGCCCAGTAGTCCTCCTACACCTTCACATGTCACATGTGTAGGGGTTAAGGCTGCATAAAACTGACTGGACTTGGCGAGAAATAACCGGACGTCCTTTCCGCTTTATACTGTATCTTCTCCCTCTTAACGATTATATTTGGGTAGGATGGAATTTTTACTGAGTGGAGTAACTGACGAGGAGAGTGTATGGGCGAGGTGGAGGGGGAGAGAGGGAGAGGGGGAGGCCAAGGATGAGATGGAAGGATGGAGTGGAGAGGTATATGTGAGGGAGGGGGGTGTGGAGCTGGGAGCAGGGCAGTGAAATGGAGGAGGACAGGGCGATGTGGACCGATTTGTTTGTGGCCACTCCTGTATGGGATTAAGGCGTCTGGCAAATGATAGAGAGATAGGATTAACTGTAGCCTCTATTAAAATCGTCATAAATATACCGCAAAGGACGACTGAAATTTCACGTTTTATTCCTGCTACCAACGGAGGATTTTATTCGTCCTTTTTTGTAGTTGGAGATCGTCGTGTAAGAAGTATAGTGATTGGTAGCTGAAGTCGTCCATTCTTTGTCTCGTATTGTCATAGGCCAAGGACGCTCCCTAACACCTTTTCCTAAGCGATATATTCTGGTTATTGGCACTTTACTGCCCTCTTCTGTGTTATGTAAATCCTTCCAGTATCGTTGTACTGTGCATAAGTAACGTAAAAAAAGATATTAACCAGCCATATCCAAAATAAATCGCTTTGGAAGAGGCGCAAGGATGCATCCACAGCCGACGGGAAGCCGGGATGACCTTATTAGTGCATTCGTGCTGCTACGAGACGCTTTAATTCATCTTAGGAAAGGCTCCTCGCACTCGTAGTAGTAGAAGTAGTGCAGCAGCAGTAATAGTAGCAGTAGTAGTAATAGTAGTAGTAGTAGTAGTTTTTAGTAGTAGTATTAGTTGCAGTAGTAGTAGTTGTAGTAGTAGTAGTAGTAGTTGTAGTTGTAGTAGTAGTAGTAACTCCGGGTTCATTTGAATGTGAACCCATAGAGTGCAGGCTGAAGTGTCCCTTCTCATACAGTCTACTGACACCCTTTCAGTGGATAAGGAAGGAGTTGAGGAGCATTTGTATAATCAGTCAACGGGAACCGTCCAGCTGTATCTATGCCACCGCGCGAAGGCTCCCTTTTCCAGGCCCCTCACATTGAAGGGTCATATATTCAACCAATTTCATGGGTCAGGTAGTTATACTAAGCTAACTTAAGTCGTTAGGAGATGGGAAGAATAAGAAATAACTTTGGCCTCTATTTATTAACTCACTGGCCTTCATTGGACACATTTTGTTAGTTGATTGATTGAGAGAGAGAGAGAGAGAGAGAGACTGTAACCCGAATATGGTGCAGTTAAGTTCCTGTTCACTCGACGAAGAAAGAAACTAGAGCATCATTCCTAAGTGGCCTCGGATATCCCGGGCAACACGTTTTCCTTAGCGATTTTTTCAGCACGTATTCCTCAAAACTCTCAGGTATGCTACTGAAAAAGGCAATATCGATATTAAACCGATATTAATAATGGATCTTACAAGGAAATAGTTAAAGAGTGATATGGAAAATAAAATCGAAAAAGAGAAGGGGCTAAGACACCGTCTATGTATCCTAGAAGATCAAGGCCCAGAGAGGAAATGATAAGGTGAAGAAGGTAGATAGGGGTAAGATAAGGAGGTGTGTGTGTTGGGTCAGTACTTTTACCTGCCCAGATGAAGATTTGGTCTCGTGTTAGTCAGTGGGTTCAGACATCTGCATTATTATTATTATTATTATTTTATTTTATTTTTTTTTGGCTCCTGATCTCTCTACCGCCTCTACGTTTCACCTTTTTTTTCCTGTTTTATCCTTTCCTGCTTTCTGGTTACTATCTCGCCCCATCCCGAGTGGAAAAGAGGTTATGATGATGGTGATGAATGATGTGATAGTGATGGTGGTGATGGTATTAGTGATGATGATGGTGGTGATCGTGGTAGTGATGATGATGATGCTGATGATGGTGATACCGATGATAATGACGCGATTATGATTATGGTACTGATGTTTGATGACGGTGATACTGATGATGATGATGATGGTTATACTGATGATGATGATCATGGGGAAGATACTGATGATGATGATGATTCTCACCTCTGGTTTTCCTCTCTCTCCCAGTCTGCCGTCAGTTCTCGTGGCCTGTGTGGGCGATGGTCGGGTCATCCAGCCTGACAGCTTTGATACGCTCCACTCCTACGCCAACACCTTCCAGATGCCCTCTGTTACGCCTTGGTTCTCTGTACTGTGAGTACCTGTATTACTTATTTACCTGTTATTGAATTATGTTTATATTGTAAGCTGGGGGAAGGTGAAGATGAAGCTGGGAATGGAAAGGGGGAAGAGGAAGGAGGAGGAAAGAGGTAGAAGTGTGGAGGGGATATGAAGCAGGAAAAGGGTTGAGAAAGAAGGAAGAGAAACTGGAGGAAGAAGTGGAAGAGGAGGAGAACTGTTAAGACTATGAATATCTTTGTTTATATTGTGTGCTGAGGTGAGGTGATCTTAGGGTGGGGCTGGGATTGGGAATGGGGGAAGAGAAGGAGGAGGAAAGAGGTAGAAGTGGAGGGGATATGAAGTAGAAAGGGATTGAGAAAGAAGGAAGAGAAAATGGAAGAGAAGGAGAAGGGAAGAGGTAGGCTTTTAGTAGAGGCTATGAAGGACGAAAGGTAGAGAAAGAAGGAGGAGAAAATGGAAGACAAGGAGAACGTGGGAAATAGGTAGAGTTGTAGTAGAGGATATGAAGGACAAAAGGTAGAGAAAGAAGGTAGAGAAGATGGAGGAAGAAGTGGGGGAGGAGGAGAATTGGTAAGAATATGACGATGGATGAAGAGAGGAGGTGATGTGAAGGGAGAAGTTGAGGAACATGGTTACGGTACTCATTATTCTTATGTCAACACCTTCCAGCTTGCATTTACTGCGACTTAATACCCAGACGATGTAAGTACCTAAAGATTATATTTATAGCGAAGTTTATTGGCACAGTTTTATGTATTATGATGATATATTTCATAAAAAAGTATGAATGTGAAGTGGACGGCACTGAAGAGAGAGAGAGAGAGAGAGAGAGAGAGAGAGAGAGAGAGAGAGAGAGAGAGAGAGAGAGCAAGTGGGAGGCAGTATTAGCACATGAAAAATCGTGTCTTTTTATATTTGATATATTGCATGGTAAAGTGAATAGTAATATCATAATATCCACAGCACTCTTCCTCTAGAGTGCTCGTACACTTATATAACTGCTACACCGCAGTGGTATTTATATTGCAGAGAGAAAATGATAGTATAATGTAGAGATTGGCTTACATGTGCTTATACTTCGTCTCGATCTGTCTCCTGCAGAGATTTCTTTTTCTTTTCTTTCCTTCTTTCTTTTTCTTTCTTTTTTTTTTGCCCTGAGCTGTCCTTACTACATCTTCATACTCTCTTTTGTCAAATGGATTTTATATTAGTTGCCTTGATTAAAATAAATAAGGAGGTAAAGAACGAGGGCTTTTGGTTAAAGTACCTGTGCACGGTAAGCGGGGCCTTGCCTATATTGGAAGTAAAATGCACATCAATACTTCTGTCCCTGAATTTACGGAAGGTGCGAAGAATCCGTTCTTTTAAGACTATACCTGCTGGAGATTGGAAGGTTCTCTGCAAAGGAAAAAGCTACTACTAGCATGTTAGAGACAAACCATTTGAAGAACGAAAAAAGAATATGGAGAATCGGAAGTTTGGCTAATTACTGTGTATGTTTATGTTTTAGCTACTTAGGTGGTGACGTTGGAAACAGCAACGCTCAAAGACAAAATAACAGAAGCCTGTAAAGGCTTAAAACGCCTTGTGTTTGGGAGTCCTAAAGGTGTTTGTTAGGGCTGCTGGGCATGTCGGCACCATCGCTACGTGGGTGATGACGGGGATGTTGGGGTGAGTAATAAGAAAGTGGAAAGAGGGGAATATGATGGAGACGGTGCAGAGCAAGATGAAAGAACAGGAGTTAGAGGTGAATATTTCATTAATAATTTTTGGGGAAAGGGAGAATTTAGTTAAAGGGGAAAGGGAGGAAGAGGAAGGAAGAGAAAAAGGAATGGAAAGGACGAGAGGGATTAGGAAGGAGGAGCAGGAGGAGACGGAGAGTGACGTTATAAAGAAGCGATGATGCTCATGATGAACGTGAAGAGTAGAAGGAGAAGGTCATAGTTTGATTGGTACATTTTTATAGCATGGACATTCTGCACTGTTTATCAAGTAATTTACATATTCTATTCTATTCTGTGTTTCTTTATTAGGGTTGGGGTTAAAAAAGGAAAGGCAATATATATACGTATATCAGAACTAGGAATGAGACTGGGAAAGAGAAGGTGGGAGGAAAAACTGGAGAAGGAGGGAAAGAGAAGGAAGAATGAAAGAAGTATGAGGGAGAAGAAGAGGGAGTGGAAAGAGGATGCGGAGGAATGAGGGTAGAGGAGGAGGAAGAGGGGAATGAGGGACATCGATCATGTGAATATCAGATGCCAGCCGGTGACACCTTCAACCACACCTGGACATCTGTGAGACACTAGTGAGCATAAATGCACCTTAATGAAAGAGGGTTATGTTTGGAAACTGCCTTTTCTGTTGTTTGCAGATGATATTGTATTGTTAAGTGAAGACGAAGGGGAACTGTGCTGGGCTTGGTGAATGAGTTTGGAAGAGTGTGTAAGAAACTGAATCGAAAGGTGAATTCCTGGAAGAGTAAAGTTATCGTCTTCGAGAGAAATGAAGTCAAATGGACAGAGAAGCTGGATGAGGAGGAAATGAATAAATGTGAGTGCATTTAAATAAATGTGTATCATGATGAGGATGGAAGCTTGGAGGGTGCAGTGCTTGATAGGGTACAACAAGGAAGAAAGGTTGCTGATTCTTTGAAAGGTAGATAAGAAACAGGGAAGTGAGCATGGAATTTTAAAAAGTCGCTGCATGACAGTATTGGAGCACCTGAGTACCAACTTTAACGTATGGCTGCCGAAGCTTGGACCTTGTTGGAAGGACACAAGTCAAGAGTGAAAGCAATGGAAATGAGTTATTTGAGAGGAGCATGGAGACAGACTGACAAATGAGGAAATGAAGGAATGTTGTGGTGTGGATGTGGATGTGATAGAAAGCGTTAGGAGAAATACACTGATATGGTCGGCCATGTGGAGAGGATGGAGAGCGAAAGACTAACGAGGAGAGTGTATGTGAGTGAGGTGGAAAGGGGTAGAGGGAAGGGGAGGCTAAGGATGAGATGGAGGGATTGAGTGGAGAGGTATATGTGAGGGGAGAGTGTGAGCTGGGAGCAGGGCAGTGAAATGGACCTGAGGACCGAGCAGGTAAATTTGTAGTTGCGTTAGTTTGTGTCAATAATGGATATGGGGAAAATATATGAAAAGTGTCAACAGTGAGAGAGATTATGGAAGGTTTTGGTATGTGTATGGTATGGATGGTAAGCTGTTGAATGCTGTCAAGAGTTGTGATGACAGAGAGGCTTGTGGAGGGGCAAGTGGGCGTCTGAGTGGCTTAATATCAGTGTTAATATAAGATAGGCTTGTGTTATGTCCTCATGGCAATTGAATATATATATGGATGGAAGCATGAGAAAGAGGAAAAAAACTCGAGTTATGAAGGGAAAGATGTTAATAGTAATGAATCGTGAAGGAGGGAGTGTCCAGTACCTGATGTATGTAGATGATGCCGGTACTCTATGCTAATGGGGAATAAAAGTTTTGTATACCGGTGCAGAGTGTGTGGACGTTTTTGAGCGCCTTGTTTCCGTTCTGATCGTTCTATATATTCTGTTTCAGACGACTACCGTTCTTCTTTCTTTGTCTAAAAGTATCAATATTTGTGTCCCCTAAGCAAGATGAAGTGTCTTGTCTCCACCCCAGCCCTGTTCCCCCTTCACTGCTGCTTGCCCCTTTAGCTCCTGCAAATATTCTCATTCCCACCCCTAACTCCCCTAACCCTCTCTCATCCCCCCTGTCACGCTCTCTCTCCCCCAATATCTCACTTGCCTCTCCTCCACCCCCTGCCCTATCCCCTCTCACCCCTACCCCTTCCTTCCCCCTCCTACACGACCCCCAACAATATCTCTGGCTGAAGAAGAAGAGACGTCATCAAAAATGTAATTAATATCCATTCATTCCTTTCAGTCGCCCTCTCCCATTTTTCACTCCGTTTGTTTGTTCACTCTCATTACATTAGGTCTCGGCAAAAATGAATGAAATCGTTCCCGAAGCAGCAGGAATCAGTACAACCTGTGACCGGATCGAAGAAGTCAGTATTAAGCCGAGTGTAGTAATGAGAAATAAGAAACAGACTACTTTGTATGGAACCTGATAACCAGTTTTCTTCTCATTAAAAAGCGATACAGTATTTCTTTTCTTGCTGTGACATAAATATCAACTGTTTTCAAATACGGACAATAATATTTTTACGGTTCCTTCCCTCTTCTCCGCGGCATCTTCCCTCCCGTACTTCTCCTTCGTTCCCTCTCCCTCTCTTCCTCCCCGAGGCTGTGTTGACGAGAGCAGAGTTAGGCCCCCACGTCTGTAGCATTCCTTCTCCCCCTTCTTTCTTCATTTACCCTTCCATCTCCCCTCCATTCACATGCCCTTTCCTTTCGTCTCCCTTTTTCCTCCCTTCTCTCCCTGTGCTCTTTCTCCGCCTTTCCTCTTCCTCCCCCTTTCCTCCCTTCCCTTTTCTTCCTTTTCCTCTCTCTCTCTCCCTCTTTCCTCCCCCTTTCCTCCTCCCTTTTCTTCCTTCTCCCTCTTTCCTCCCCTCTCCCCTCTTTCGCCATCTCTTTCTCCCCCCATATCCCTCCTCCCTCATCCTCATTCACAGCCTCTCCCCTGCACCTTCCTTCCCTTTTTCCTCCCATATCTCCCTCCCTCTCTTGACCTTAGCCCAACATCCCCTGAGGCTCCGCCCTTCCCTCACCTCGCTTTCCTCTCTTGCTCCCTTACTTTCTCCTTCCTTCCTCCCTTCTTATTCCAGAACTTTCCCTTTCCTTGTATTTTTTCGCTTTTGTGTGTATCTACCTTCTTCATTTCTGCCGCTTGATTATTTATATGAGTACATCCTTGCACTCAAAGCGAGATGATGTCAAATTTTGCATGCTGTGGGTGTGTCCGTTCACTTATGAACAAACGAAGCAGTTTGTATCTTATTTTAGCCAAACCTGGAAGTGTTAGGGCCAACCACGGTGCTGAGTTGTTGTTTATGAAACCAGTAGGTCAAAGGCCTTCAATGCCATAGACAGTAACATGCGTCGGTCTTGGTCACCTAATGGCTGCTCTCCACGTGCTGGTCAAACTCTGGCAGCCACCCTATTCAGTCCCTTATCCCTGAGGTCACACACCATGCATCTTCATCCTAGATCTTTTTTCGGTCTGCCTCTCGCATCCGTACCCTTGACGTTCACACTTCTCACCTTCCGCACCCCTGCCATCCTTCATCTTCTCAATATGTCCAGACCATCTCAGTCTTTAATAATAATCCTTTTGGATCACTCGCTTTCTCAGATTCAGTCTTCTCTTTTGTCTTTCTTGGAGCTTTGCATATTTCTACCTGTTTAGCCTAACTTTTCCATAAGTTTCGTCATGGTGGGAACAACTTTATCTTCTCTGTGCCAGTCAACGTGAGTATATTCTGTTCAGGTGAGAGTGAGTCATAGGAGCCGTAGAGTTATTTACCATTACCATTATCCTTCTTATGTTTAGATAATTTCAGTATTTCAAGTCAACTAAAGTCAGACGATTTTAAAAGTACGTCATCGGCTTGAAGGCTTGTTTGTTTACTTTCAATAAATATTCACCTGTTAAAAGCAACTCTGACACTGAACCCGTCTGTGGCCGATTTGTTTTTGTCATACAATGGATGGAGTGACCTGTAATATATAACTCTATACTAGAAAGTGATGTGGCATTGTGTTGTGGGGATGGCTCAGTCGGCTAGTGTGGGCGTGATTGTAAGGTGGGAGTAGGCGAATAATTGATTGGTAGGTATTGATAATGACTGATGTAGCCACAACACACGGGAACTTGCCAGGTCAAGAGGAAGTGCATGTTATATATGTACCAATTCTGGTAATTTTACCTTTTTTAGACACTGATTTTTTTTTTTTAATAACTGAACAGAAGAAGGAAAAACAAATGAATAAAAATAATAATCCATACACCAGATTACTTGGTGTCCTCTGTTCATAAAATATCTGTAACAGTTAGACTTGAACAGCTGTAGGCTAAAATTTGGAGTGAAACAACTCTGGGGAAGCGAGTTCATGAGAGATGAAGTTCGGGGAATGAAAGAGACTCAGATAGGGCAGAAGTTCTGCAATAGTGGCTGAGTGACATTCCAGTCATGAGCGCTGGCCAGATGCCCGTGTAGCACGAGGGAAGGCATGGAGAGGTGGCACCCATGGACGCAGCTGCTCCTGAGCATTTGTCAAAAAAATATTCGTAAAATAATGCCAGGGAGGCAACATTCCTTCTTACATGCAGGGGAGGTAGTTTATTTGTAATGGCAGGGTTAGCGTTAAATGATTCTAACAGCTTTGTTCTGAATTTTGTTTAGTTGTTTTAATGTAACCTCTCCACATCCATTCCTCAAGGGTGAGCAATATTGAAGCTGAGAGCGCACATGACTCTTATAAATTATAACTAACTGCTCATCAGCGAAGAAGTTACGGACTTCTGTACAATAATCCAGGTTTCTTTGAGGCGGTTTTAGCAAGTGATCTGACATGAGAGGTCCAGCTGAGGTCATGGTTAAGTGAGACGCCAAGTTAAGTTTAGGGTAGATCTCTTATAGAGGACGGGTTAATTAATGCTGTTCTAACCTCTTTAATCCCGGAAAGCGTCTTCTGAGCAAGTGTAAAATCGTCTCGAAGGAGCAAAAAACCGTGAGAAACAACCCCTCCCCTCCACCGTCATCTCTTATAGCTCCTTTTTACGTAGTGCCTCTTTAAACGTCCCTAACTTCAGCACCTTCGTAGGGTGACGCCCTGCAGCCTGTTAGTGTCTTTATAATAAACAGTGTCACCTTACTTCTTGCGCCAACACTAAATTTGCTACTTAGTTCATTACAGCTAAAATTCACCCTAATCCTTCCCCTCTCCGTCCTCACTCCCTCTTCCACTCCCCACCTCCTCTTCCTCTGTCCCTGTCATTTCCTTCTCACTTCATTCATGATGTTCAAAGTATGTGGACTGCGTACCAGTAACCACAGAACAGTATCGACTTATTCCATTTACTGACAGGATGTGTTACCCTTTCAGCTTAAAAATACCATGAAATTGTAAGGTCTTTTCATCCATTCCAGTGAAGGTTTCAGTGACAGCTTTTCTCTCTGCTTCGTAGTGGTCTTTCTTATTATTTCCTGCCGGTTTTGGATGGAGGGTTTGGTATGTGGATGGGAGGGAGAACCTTCTTGCATTCCTATTTTTGTCTTTCATAGATAGTATAGTTTTTATCTCAAACCAAGTCTCTCTCTCTCTCTCTCTCTCTCTCTCTCTCTCTCTCTCTCTCTCTCACACACACACACACCTCCACCTCGAAAGGATCAGTGGGTCTCATTGCTGTTTGCTTTCTTTAGTACCCCCACTCTCCCAGTAATTTCCATTCCCATTTCCTCTTTCTTCACCCTCTCTCCCACCCCTCTCCCCCTCTCTTCTTCCTACTTCCCCCTCTTCTAGCCTCCCCCACTTCCCTCTCCCCCTAAGCCTTTCCCACTCTCCCCTCTCATTTCCCTACACTCCCCCTCCTCAAGTCTCTCCGACTTTCCTCATTTTCCTCCCACTTTCCCTCATCCACCCTCACCTACTCTTCCTCCTCCCTCTCACTTCTCTTTCTGCCACTGTCTCTCTCTCTCTCTGCCTTCCCTCCCATTACACCTCCCCTCTCTCTCTCTCTCTCTCTCTCTCTCTCTCTCTCTCTCTCTCTCTCACGTCCACCAACTCTTTTGAAATGACCTACTGCTTTCCTGCAGAGTATTTTTTTTCCTTTTCGTTTCTTTTTTCTTTCTTTCCTTCCTCCTCCTCCTCCTCCTCCTCCTCCTCTTTCTTCTTCTTCTTCTTCTTCTTCTTCTTCTTCTCTTTTTCTTCTTCTTTTTCTTCTTTCTTCTTTTTCTTCTTCTACTCTTTTCTTCTTCTTCCTCTTATTCTTCTTAATCTTCTTTGTCGTCGTCGTAGTCTTCTTCTCCTTCTTCTTCTTCTTCTTCTTCTTCTTCCAGTCCTCAGGTGGCCACTCTCCGGCACTCAACCGTACGTGAAAGGCATTAGGCTTTAACGGGGGGGAGGGGGCTCCGTTTCACCCCACCTCCAGCCTCCCCTACCCCTCGCCTCTTACACCCCTTCTTAAATCTCCTCCCTTCTCGCTTCACCTTTCTTCTTTCCCCTCTCTCCTCTTTTCTCTCTCTCTCACCTTCAACCCTTCCTCTTCCCTCCTTCCATCACAATCTTCCTCACCCCTCCTCTTTCCTCTTCTCTCCCTCCCCTCCCTCTCCCCTCCTTGTCCTTCATTTCACCCCTGTCTTATTTCTCTCCCTCCCCCCGTCACTTCCCCCCACCCCCGTCTCTCTTCCCCTCCCCTCCCCTTCCGCTTCCTCTCTCCTCCCTCACCCCATCTTCCCTTTCCCCTCCCTCACACCTCTTTCTCACTCCTTCACACGTCTTTCTCTCCCCTCCCCCACCTCTCCTTCCTTGTCCCCTCCCGTAACACTGCTTTCTCCCTTCCCTGCACCTGCCTCCCCTTTCTCCTCCCTCACACCTCTTTCTTCTTTCACATGTCTTTCTCTCCCCATCCCTTCACCTCTCCATCCTTGTCCCCTTCCCTAACCTCCCTTCATTCTCCCTTCGCTGAACCTGCCTCTCTTTCTCTCTTCCTCATACACTTCTTTGTTCTCCCTCACACTTCTCTCTGTCTGTCTCTTTTATCACTCTCTCCCCTCCCCTCAAGTCTCCTTCCTTATTCCCTCCCTCAACTCCCTTTCCCTCTCTCCCCCACATACCCTCCCTTCCCTCTCGCTTCCACTAACCCTCTGGCTCTTCCCCCTTCCTCCATCTCTCCTCCTCCTCCTCCCCCATACCGTCCTCCTCTTGCTTCCCTCACTCCCATGCCCTTTTCTTCCACCCCTCCCCCTTCCCTTCTTCTTCCCCCCTCCCCCTTTCTTCTTCTTCCCACCCTCCCTTCCCTCCCTTCTTCTTCCACCCCTCCCCCTTCCCCTCTTCTTCCCCCACTTCCTTCCCCCTCTTTTTCCCATCCTCTCTCTCCTTCTTGTTCCCCCTCTCACTTCCTCTTCTCTTTCACCCTCCCCTTCCTTTTCCTCCCTCCTTCCCTTCCCCTGTTCTCCTTCTTCTCTTTCTTTCTTCCTCCTTCCCCTTCCCTTCCCTTCATCTTCTTTCCTTCCTTCCTTTCTTTCTTCTTCCCCCTTCCCCTTCCCTTCCCTTCATCTTCTTCCCTTCCCTTCCCTTCCCTTCCTTCCTTCCTTCCTTCTTCTTCTTCTTCTTCTTCTTCTTCCCCTTCCCCTTCTTCTTCTTCTTCTTCTTCCCCCCTCCCCTTCCCTTCTTCTCCTTCCCTCCCCTTCCCTTCTCTCTTTTTCCCTCCCCTCCCTCTTCTTCTTCCCTCACTTCCTTCCCCTCTTTTCCCTCCTCCGCTTCTCCTCTTTTCCCTCCTCCGCTTCTCCTCTTCCTCCTCCGCTCCCCTTTGCTCTCTTCACCCCCTCTCCTCTTCCCCTCTCTTTCCTCCTTCCCCTTCCCTTCTTCCATCTCCCCTTCTTCCCCCTCCCCTTCTTTCCTCTCTCTTCTTCTTCTTCCCTTCCTCTCCCTTTCTTTCTTCTCCCTCCCTCTCCCTTCCCTTCTTCCTCCTCCCTTTCCCTACTTCCCCCTCTCCCTTCGCTTCTTCCCCCTTCCCCTTCCCTTCTTCCCTCTCTCCCTTCCTTTCTTCCCCCTCCCCTTCCCTACTTCCCCCTCCCCTTCCATTCCTCTTCCCCCTCCCCCTTCCCTTCTTCTTCCCTCTCCCCCTTCCATTGTTCTTCCTCCTCTCACTTCCCTTCTTCTTCCCCTCTCTCTTTCCCTCTTCTGTTCCCTCATCCCCCTTCCTCTCTTCTTTTCACTCTTCCCTTCTCTTCTTCCCTCTCCCTCCTCCTCCCTTCTTTCTTCCCTCCCTCCCTTCCCTTCTTCCCCCTCCCTCTTCCCTTCTTCCCCCTCTCCCTTTTTCATCCCCCCTCCCTTCCCTGTCTTCCCCTTCCTCCTTCCCCCTCTTCTTCCCCCTTTCCCATTCCCTCCTTCCCCTCCGCCACATCATCTTCCCTGCACTTCCCCTGCCACAAACATCCGCTTCTTGTCTCTCTTTTCCCTCCTTTCCACCACACTCCGTAAATAATCATTTTTATTTCTCCTTCTCCTCGCTTTGCCCTCACTTTTTTTTTTTTTTTTTTTTTCTTTTCCTTCTCCTCTCACCGTATTCTTCCTCATCCTCCCCATCCTTCTTCATAATCTTTCCTAAAGAATTTTACAGTTACATTAGAAAGAAAAAGGTTATGACTACATCAATAGGTCCTCTAGAAACAAAACAATGGCAAACACACTGAAAATGAGGTTGAAATGGCAAACATTCTTAACGATTACTTTGCGTCTGTTTTTACAGTAGAAAACACCACCAGAAACCTACTGTTACCTACAAACCAAGCAAATAGCACAGTCCTTAGTAACTATGTTATCCATAATAACGATATCCTTTCAGCCATAAATAATACGAACATAAACAAAACCTCCTGGCCCTGATAAAATATCACTGAGAATTCTCCTGAAGAAGCAAAATATGAGTTACTGCTGCTACTCTCTGTCTTATTCAATAACTCATTAAGTACTGGGAAAGTTCCATGTGAATGGAAACTAGCAAATGTAACATCAGTTTTCAAAAAAGGAAATGAGTCGCAATTCCAGGAAATTACAGGATCGTTCAGTTTAACATCAGTAGAAAAAATTATAAGAGATAAAATAGCACTATCTAGAAGAAAATAATATACCAAAGACTCGCAGCATGGATTCAGACATCGTCGTTCATGCTTTTAACTAACTTACTGGACTTCTTCCATGATGCTTACAAATCATACGATGATTCAAGAGCAGTAGATATAATTCACCTCGACTTTCAGAAAGCATTTGACACTGTCCCTCACAAGCGTCTCATGAGAAAAATAGAAGCACATGGGAATAAAAGGAAATACGCAAAAATGGTTACAAGACTGGGCTTTCAGACCGAAAACAAAGAGTTGTGATAAATGGTAAGGAATCCAAATGGGCGTAATGTGATCAATGGTGTTCCCCAAGGCTCAGTACTTTGACCCGATACTTTTTATTATATATATAAATGGAAGAAAGTTAAATCGGGGAAAGCCCGTGGAACTTGATGGGAGGTGGTGGTGGTGAAATGCTGAAGCATGGGGGAGGGATAGTAGTAGAATGGATGTGGAAGATGTGCATATTGGCCTGAGAGGAAGGTAGAGTCCTGGAGGATTGGAAATCAGGTATAATTATTCCCCTGCACAAAGGAAAAGGGGAAAAAGAAGTGTTTGGTAATCATAGAGGCATTTGTCTTCTTAGTGTAATAGGAAAAGTGTATGGTAGGATACTTATTGACAGAGTTAGGGAAATAACAGAGGAATTAGTTGGAGAAGAACAGGGAGGCTTTAGGAAGGGAAGAGGTTGTGTAGACTGGGATATTCATTCTGGGATCTTTAGTGGAAAAGTTTCTAGAGAAGGGAAAGAAGTTAAGGTGGCTTTCATGGATTTGGAGAAAGCATATGACAGGGGTTTATAGACAAGGATTGTGGAAAAGTATTAAGAATATATGGAGTAGATAGGGAAGTTATTGAATGCTGTGGAAGAGTATGTATGATAGTGCGAAGGATGCAGTGCGTGTGGATGAGAACTAAGTGAACTTTTCTCTCTTGAAAGTTGGTTTGAAACAGGGATGTGTCATGTCTCCCATGGTTGTTCAATCTGTACATGGATGGGGTAATAAAAGAGGTACAAGGTAGGGTAGTGGATGTTGGAGTGGCCCTGGTGAGAGAGGATAGTGTTTGGAAAACTCCCTGTACTGTTGTTTGCATTGATGACACTGTGTTGTTGAGTGAAGACGAAGGAGAGCTGCAAGGCTTGGTGGATGAGCTTGAGAGAATGTGTAAGAAACGGAATCTCAAAGGTGAATGTAGGGAAGAGTAAAGTGATGTGGTCTGGAGAGAGGTGAAGTCAGTGAATGGATACAGCGAGGTTGGATGGTGAGGAATTGGAAAATGTGAGTACGTTTAAGTACTTGGGTAGTGTGATGAGTAAGGATGGAGGTTTCGATGGTGAAGTGCTTGAAAGGGTACAGCAGGGAAGAAAGGTTGCTGGTTCTTTGAAAGCAGTGATAAGAAACAGTGGAAGTGAGCATGGAAGTGGAAAAAAGTTACTACATGACAATATTGTGATACCAACTCTTAACGTATGGAAGTGAAGCTTGGACGTTGTTGGAAAGGACACAAGTCAAGAGCAGAGAGCAGAAAATGAGTTATTTAAGAGGAGCCTGTGGAGTCACATGGAGAGACAGGCTGACGAATGAGGATGTAAAGGAGCGTTGTGGTGTGGATGTGGATGCGGATAGGAAGTGTTATGAGGAACACACTGAGGTGGTTTGGCCATGTGGAGAGGATGGAGGGTGAAAAGACTGACGATGAGAGTGTATGTGAGTGAGGTGGAGGGGGAAGAGGGAGGGGAGGCCGAGGATGAGATGGAGGAATGGGGTGGAGAGGTATATGAGAGATGGGGTGTGAGTTAGGAGCAGGGGAGTGAAATGGCGGGGGACAGGGTGACTTGGAGGCGATTTGTTTGTGGCCACCCTAAACGGGATTGAGGCGTCTGGTAACAGATAGATAGATAGATAAATGATATTGATGAGGGTCTAAATTGTAAAGTATCCAAATTTGCAGATGATACTTAAATTAACCAGTAAAGTCACTTCCAAAATTACAGTGGCAGTGCAGTTATAAAATGACCTTAATACTTTAGTAAGCTGGGCAGAAAAATGGCAAATGAAATTCAACACAGAAAAATGTGAAGTACTTCATATTGGAAGTAACAATGTCCATGTGAATTACAAAATGAACAATATTCAGTTATCAAGTACAGACAGTGAAAAGGATCTTGGTGTGATAATATCAAATGACCCAAAACCAAGCAAGTACAGTGTACCGGATGCGGTTAAAATTGCAAAACAAGCTAGTGGGTTTTATTGGAAGAACTTTCGAGTTTAAATCGGAAAAAGTCATACTTGCCTTGTACAACTCGCTAGTGCGCCCCCATCTTGAGTATTGTGTGAAAATTCTGTCCTCCGTACTACAGAAAGGACATTGAAAAATTTGAGAAAATTCAGCAAAGAATCACTAAAATGATACCACGACTTAGAAACAAACCATATGAGGAACGCCTTGAAGAACTTAAATTCTTTAGCCTAACGTGAAGCGCAGGTTAAGAGGGAACCTTACTGAAGTTTCTCAAAATCATGAAAGGATATGACAACTTAGACATGAATAAATATTTTGATATAGACCGGTTGAGTCAAACCAGAAAGTAGGGCTGCAAAATTAAGGGAAAGCGATTCCAATCCCACGAAGCAAAATACTTCTTCTTTAACAGAGTTGTAAATATCTGGAATAGATTACCTTCAGATACCGTGAACAGTATCTCAATTGAGACATTCAAAAACAAATTAGACAAGTATTTGCATGAGAATCCTCAGCTGACTCTTTCTCTGTCCGAATAACTTGCTTTTATAGCTACTGTACATGTAAATTCATGCCCCTTTTGTCTACAAGACACCCCGTAAGCAACGCACTTGCACATAGTGTTGCGTCACGTTATTTTACATTTTCAATTTATTCAGTGCAAACAGGGCAATATAAGCACAGATTAGGATCTGCACAGATAACCCTGAGTTAACGGTCACTACTCTTACTTTCGACCTGTGATGGGCCAGATCATTGAGGGTCCCTGTTAGTCAAGCGACCACCATCGGGATTTTTTTAATGTACCAGGGGTCACTGCTTCAGGATGAAACTTGTGTACTTGTCTCCATATGGGAGAGTTCCCTGTCTCAGTGGAGTGAACGGAGCTAGGGCCTGATTGACTGCTGCCTTCCTTAAAAGCGCCAGGCAAGGCTGCCGCACCACCCCTAAACATCCACACTGTGCAGTCCCCTTGTGTCTACAGGACACCTCAAGTAAACTTAACATAGCATCACGTCACGTCATTATACGTTTTTCGATTTATCCAAAGCAAATGAGGTATTATAAGCAGTAAGCACAGATTAGAATCTGCACAGATAACCCTGAGTTAACGGTCACTACTCTTACTTTCGACCTGTGATGGGCTGTGGATCATTGAGGGTCCCTGTTAGTCAAGTGACCACCATCGGGATTATTTTAATGTACCAGGGGTCACTGCTTCAGGATGAAACTTGTGTACTTGTCCCACATGGGAGAGTTCCTTGTCTCAGTGGAGTGAACGGAGTTATTGCCTGATTGACTGCTGCCTACCTAAAAAGCCAGTGGAAGGTTGACGCACCACCCCTAAAAATCCACTCTGTGCATTGCACATCCACACTGTGCACTGTGCAGTCCCCTTTTATCTAAGACACCCGTCTTATATATTTTTCAATCTCCCTGATGCAGAGAAAGCAATATAAGCACGGATTATGATCTGCACAGATAACCCTGAGTTAACGGTCACTACTCTTACTTTCGACCTGTGATGGGCTGTGGATCACTGAGGGTCCCTGTTAGTCAAGTGACCACCATCAGGATTTTTTTATCACTCAGGGGTCACTGCTTCAGGATGAAACTTGTGTACTTGTCCCACATGGGAGAGTTCCTCGTCTCAGTGGATGAACGGCGCTAGGGCCTGATTGACTGCTGCCCACCTTGGGTGCTGCCAGGCAAGGCTTTGGGTTACACTACCCCTAAACATCCACACTCGTGCAGTGTGTAGCTTCCGCACTTTATGTCCACAGATCTCCCATTAACTCAAAATAACTATTTATAATGTCACGCCGTAACTATTATTTTATTTGTTAATTTCTCTTTCAGGTTACTCAATCGGGTAGCTTATAGATAAAGCATTATAGAATGTGACTTTTCCTTTCCGGTGTTTCCTATAAAATTTCCATGTCAGTTTTTCCATGCTGTACGGTGGTTTTTCTGGGTGTTTTTCTGACTTTTTCCTCGGAGGGTTTGGTGGTGGGGGAGCCTTCTTGCTTTACTATCCTTATCCTTCAGCATGTAGAGTTAGATCTTGTAGTCATAGTTTTCTCTGTAATCGTTGGTAGCCTCGAAAGGACCATAAGGTCTGCTGCTGTTTGGTTTTCCTGTGTAATCCTGTGTAATCTTTCTTACCAAGTTCAGCGTAAATAATTCGTTTTAAATTTTTGTGCTCTTCTTCTTATAGAACTCCTCCTTATTCTCCTCCTCCTCCTCCTCCTTCTCTTCCTCCTATTCCTCTTCTTCCTCCTCCTCTACTGTAGTTGTTTTTATCTCCGCCAACTAAGGTGGATCAAACATGTAGTCATCGGAGTCTGTTTGTGTACAAGTCAAAAAGTTGTTCTCGGATTTCCAGTGACATCTGGTGGATAGGAGGGCAGTGGGTCACAGAAGAGTCTATAATTGGGTTTTGAGGTGGATCCGAAGCCAAATCCAGAGGCAGGAATAAACCATAAATTTCACCAGTGTTGGCTGACGTATGCGCTGTTTGAAGATTGTGTAACAGGGCATTTTAAGACCTTATACCTAATTGACTATGGGATACCGTAAATGTAGAAGGGTCCGGTATGAAATAGGAATTATAGCAGTAAGTAATAAATTTATATGGCGTTGGCTGAAGGTATTAAGTGCTCTTTTTGAATGTTTTCTTCTTGTTGTTGTTGTTACTATTGTCAGCGAAGCTCGACTTATCCATTCATCTGTGTCTCTTTGTGTGTTGCGTACAAAATACAGATCTAAAAGTTGACGTCGGATTTCAGTTAAATCTGGTAATAGGAGAGCAGTGGGTCAAGGACGAGATTTTGAGGTGGATCCGGATCGTGGTAATATGAATAAACAAAACATTTTAGTGACGTTGGCGAGGGTATGCGCCTTCTAAGTATTTTCAGGTTATGTTGTTGTTTTGTTGTTATTGTTACTCTTGTTTGTTTCACCCATATTCAACAGTAACTACACAAAAACCAATTTCAGTGATCAACTACACCCATTTCCTCAATATTTGCCGTATACTGCTTCTTTTGATTTTCGCATTTTTTCACTTTTTTTTTTTTTTGTTTTTTTTTTTTTGTTCTCTCAGTCGTACATGCGTTATTGTCATCGTCTGTCAAGCCTAAACTAACACCGATTCCAGTTGCCAACCTGGGCGTTATATTCGCATCTTGTTTTTGTAATGAGTTCGCCTTCCCTCATCCCTCACCCCCTCCAGCCAAGTTCCTGAATATGTATGCACAGCTGAGGTAATACAAAGTGTACTGAGTTAAATAACTCGGGAGATTTATTAACAGGGGTGTTCCAGATTCGTATGGCCTTTGTGTGTGTTTGTGTGTGTGTGTGTGTGTGTGTGTGTGTGTGTGTGTGTGAATTTTTTTTTTTTAGGTTGCCTTTTTGCTGTTAGACATTACTTTTTGTTTATATTTCAAGAATACTATTACATATACTTTTATGTTAATAAAATGTTGGTTAATAGGATGGTTATTTATGTTTGAGATTCTTCTTCATACAGTTCTGTTTTTTTTTTTTTTTAATGGTGTTTGTTAAGGCTACATACATGGCCGTTAATACCTGTTCCAAGGGGTGATACCAAATAACAGAAGTTAGCGCTTATAATTTATATCTAGTTTCTCATCTGTAATTTATACAGCTCTTAAATTTATGTAATTGTGTATCGACCTAAAATTAAAGACTGATCATAGGGCGTAACTGTCAGAGACTTCCTACAAAACAAGTAGCTATGAACCTAAAATTAACGACTTTGGTGGATACTTGTCAGAAGTGGAGTACAGAATAATCACCTAAACTGTAAGACCTTAGTGAATAACCCTGGAAAATGAGTGACTACAGAGTGAATTAGAAAGCACTCACAGAGTGCATGCCTCCGCCAATGCCATTGCCATTAGTATGGATCCGGATCCGGATGCGGATTCGCCCCCAAATTTAATCAGTTCTTTCCTGACTCCATGGCCCACAAAATTTTATTGACATTCATTCAGAACTTTTGGAGATACTGTGTGGGGTACTCCGGGTCCCGGGTCTGGATACCTGTCTCCAAAATTTTAATAACTTCTTGCTTGCCCCATGGCTCACCGTTCCACAAAACTTCATTGAAATTCATAGAGAACTTTTGGAGATATCGTATGGATAAACAGACAGGCAGACAGCCAAACAGACAGACAAACAAATATAGGTGAATACATAACCTCCTCTCCAACTTCGTTGGTGGAGGTGATAACGTGACAGACCTGATACGACCATAGTAAACACATGGCAAAGAATGTGACTATAAAATGAATGACCACCTAGACGAAAGAGTGGCGCATATTTCCTGCAAAAACTAGGGACTTCCAATATCAAGAGCCACCTAAAATGAAAGATAATTATGAACATCCATTGGAAAATTGAAAAATATTAGTAAACTGCAAAAATAAAAGATTTTAATACCATTACTTGACAGTGAAAAGTTACCACTACATATTCACACGCATAAAATGAACAGTGAATAGGAGTGACAAGGAAATAAACGTTTGGGTTTGTCTGTGAGGAGTTAATGAGTAAAAAACGATAGGCGCTGAAAAAGCATGGGAAGGGAAGGTTGACAGAAGGATTTATTTGAGTCCCTTACTACCATTTTCTTTTACTTCTTGCTTTCTTCCAGTCTCTCGCAGGGTTTCTGTTGAAGTTGTAATAATCAGTAGGTAAAGAAAAAAATCGATTAATTGATAGGTGTATAAATACGTAGGTAGATAGGTAGACGGACAGGTAGGATAGCAATACACCTGAAAATCTACCAGTCTTCCAGCTTATTTTGGTCTCGCCCTCTGTTTATTTGCTGTCAGTTTCTTTTTCAGTATTTTTCAGTTTCCAAGGGATTTCCTGCTTTCCAGTCGAAGGTTTAATTACTTTCCCTCTTTACTATCATTTTACTTAATTTTATTTTACTTTATTTTTTGTCTGTTCCAGTATCTTTCAGTGTTCCAGTTCATTCCTGGTCTCCCATCTTCCAGTCCACTTAATCATTCCACTCATCTAAGCCACCTTATCTTTAAGTCTTACAGTTTATTTAAGACCTTCCTCCCCATCATCTTCCTAGTTTGTTTCTTCTAGCATCTCCCAGGTTTATCTTGTTTTCCAGGATTTCCAATTTTCCAGGTCACCTTAGTTTTCCATTTTGTCTTCCACTTATCAGCCACTGATTTTTAAATCTTTCCCAAATCATAAGTTTTTAGGTTTTAATTTTAGTTCTTCCATTTTCCAATTTATAAGTCTTAAATTACTGGGCTCTGCACTTCTATCAGGTCTTGTAATTTGTCAGTCTTTCAGTTCATCAGGCCTTCCATTTTATCATACAATTTATCATTCTTCCAGTTTATCAGTTTGGTTAGTTACAGTCCTTCCATTCATCATTCTTTCCATTTCATCAGCCATCAAAGTTATCATTCATCCAGGCTGCTTTGTCTTTCAGCCCGTTAACACTCAGGCTCCTTATAACCTACCCGCAGCTGAATGAAATCGTCTAACTCAAGATTTAATAGCATACTGTCGTTTAATGGTACTAGTATCTACGTTCTTTGGCCCACTTGTTTAGGTGAAATTATTTGGCGTTAAAAGAACAGAATAATAGAACTGTGACGACGGTAGAGAGGATTATTTTTACCACTAATGACATTTTTGGACCTGTGACTCATTTTAAGCATAGTAGTCAAAGAGGAGTGGATGAGTGGACTTGTCGCGACAGTGTGAGGATCATTGCCGACAGCATCAGCTTTCCTCCAATTTTTACGACTAACTCTGGTGGATGAAATCTGGCTTAGGTAAGTAAATTATGAAAGAAAGGAAAGAAAGAATTATAGATAGATATAGAGAGACAGACAGATGGATAGATAGATAGATAGGTAGGTAGGTAGGGCAGGTAGGTAAATAGACAGAGATAAGATTGTAATTGTGAAAAATATAATCCATAAATAAATTAGGGCGTACACCTCGACTGCAGTCATGAACACGGGTGTGCCCTTAAACCCATGCTTTTTGGCTGATGATTGATTTTTTTATCTTTTTCATTTTAACGACAGAATCACGGTCCTACTTTTTTATTATTATTAGTTTTATTATTTTATAACCAGTCAGTCCAGTCCAGCCAGATATTTAGCATTCATACGTTTCACCTTTGATGCTGCAAAATGTCATCTATTGATTTCTAGGTTCTTGTTTTTTCATTGTTATTTCTAGAAGAAGTGAAGCATCGGTCGACATTTACATCATGAAACGAACAAAATTCTCTCTCTCTCTCTCTCTCTCTCTCTCTCTCTCGGGTTATCTAGCTATATCAAACCATCTATCTATCTATCTATCTCTTCATCCATCTATCCATCCATCTATCTGTCTGTATATGCCTGTTCATTAGCAAATGAAAATATCTGTAGCAACTGTAATAACCTAAAACCAATCAGTCACACCAAATACGTTCAAGCCTGTAATGCAAAATACCATCAGTTTTGACACACTATCTACCTACACACATATCACTGTAAACGCCGGGTCTGTCTATATTAATTTGTCTGTTATGTATGCTGAGTATGGTGGTATTTGATTTAAGTGACAGAGGAGGATAGGGCGAATAATAAGCAAAGTAAGTTTCACATGGGAAGTGGTGTTTTCATACGTTTCCTGAACCCCACGAGACCACTGGTCTCTAAATCATGAGTATATCCTGGGCATTGGAAAGTGTAGACAGTAACCTCACCCTATCCCTCTCACTCCCAGTTATATTGAATGCTGTGAAAACTTTATAGCATTCCGTTTTTGCCCGTGTCAAGCAAATATAGAGCAGGGTTTGGATTTTCTTTTTCTTTTTGTGTGTGTGTCGTTCCCTCTGTTCATCTTCATTAAATTCACGCGTGTAACTCCCAGCGGCCTGTATAAGAGAGAGAGAGAGAGAGAGAGAGAGAGAGAGAGAGAGAGTGGACATTTGAGCAACAGGCGTCGTAAGTCTCCAGTGTGTCGGATTTATGACACTTGTTTCTGACACGACGAAGGGTGGGGCAGAAGGGAAACCAACTCTCTCTCTCTCTTCTCTCTCTCTCTCTCCGGCCCTCGGAATCTCTACTTCAGTACAATGACGACCATGTAAGGGCAGTTGCTTACCTGCGGTCGATGGGTCTGGTGGGCCAAGCAGGCTGGCATTGAAAAACAACAGCAGTAACAGCAACTGATGACGTACTGCACCGTTGTTTATAATTCTGTTCTTGCTGCTAAGTTCGTTGACACTTTTACTTTGGAGACTTTGGAACAGAAGTTAGATTCTGCGTTCGTTAATCTCGTCAGTACCGGATGGCTTTCCTTTTCCTGGAACAGAATCGTCTGGTAGCAGTTAGAAAAATAATGTCGTATTCGGGTTGAAGGGGTTAGGGAGGATATTAAGTGACCGATTTATTTTTCCCATCTCCTTGAACCCCGTCACTTTTTGCACAGGTCGAGTGGTTAAAGACTGGTTAAAAAGTGGGTGGAAGAGCGGTAAAGAGTGGTTATAGAGTTGGTAAGAAGAATGGGTTAAAGAGTTGGTAAAGAATGGTTAAAGAGTTGGTAAGGAGGTTAAAGAGTTGATAAAGAGTAGTTAATAAGTTGATAAAGTAGGTAAAGAGTGAAGTGGAAGAGTTGGTAAAGAGTGGTTAAAGGGATGGTAGAGTGGGTAAAGAGTGGGTCAAGAGTGGCTAAGGAGTGGCTTAAGACCGGTTAAAGAGTGGTTAAAGCGTGGGTAAAGAGTGGTTAAAGAGTTACTAAAGAGTGGTGGAGTAGAGTTGGTAAAGAGTGGTTAAAGTGTGGTTAAAGAGGCACGAAAGAGTGGGTGAAGAGTGGTTTAAGTGTGGGTAAAGAGTGGGTAAAGTGTGGCAAAATGTGGGCAAAGAGAGAGTAAAGAGTGGTTAAAGTGTCATGAAGTGATTTGTTGTGTGAATGGACGTGCGTTTGATTCTGCCGTTTTTGGAGAAAATTAGTTTGATTTTAATTCGTTTAAGAGAAAATTTGCGTGTTGTTCACAAGACCCACTGACTTGTCACAAAAAACACTTTCGCAAGTGCAGCTCTGAATGACACAGTCCCGCCATGTATTCAGTAAAGTCTGTGGGTATTAGTACCGAAATGGAGACATGTGAAGGTGTTTAGCACCTAGGAGGACTGCTGGGACCTTGGGAAAGAGATTGTTATGTAAATACCCCATATCAGAAAAAAAAAAAATCGCAAGCAGTATCCTCAAATCCTACCCCTGACATCTTCTCTTCCATATTCCCAGACAAATCCAAATATCTTCCATTTTTTTCATCCCTAATCGGGACTCCCCCATACAACTCCACACGTAAATCTCCATCGAATATAGCCCAGCTCTCTGTCCTTGTGTAAATTCCCAAAACATTCAAATACATCTCTGTAAATTGTCAAGTTGCCCAATAGATCTCCCTATGTAAATCACCAAACACATCTCTGTAAATCTCCAAGTTGCCCCCGGTAGCCTACCATTTCTAGGCGTCCCCACCATCTCACCTCAGATACCTCTGTGTAAATACCCAAGCTGCCTGCGATGAATCCCCGTTTAAGTCCCCAAACATGCCACCCTCAGATCTATCTCTTTTCCCTTTCCGCACACATCCCACCCGGGATATTTTCCTCTATCGTGTAGGCACACTCGCGTCTTCTTTTCTCTCCATCTCTCTAACGCAGGAATCAGCCGGTACTCTCAGTCCTTCAGGTATGCTAAATGGTCGGGTTTTGTGTCCTCAGGCTTAACGTTCCCACCGCCTGCTACAGGTGAAAGTCACAAGGTGTTGCAGGTGGGTTCGGAGGTAGATGGCAAACGAAACTTAGAGGTGGAGGTACAATACTTGATTTACTGAGTCGAGTAGTGCAGGTCTGGCGTGTGAGGAGCTCCTTTAACTGCTGCTGGTGAGAGGGAGAGCAAAAGGAATGTGTACTCATCTTGAACTAAGCCCGTCTTATCCGCAACAGATTTCCTAACGAGTTATACAGTACAATCCCCCATGATCATACAACTAGCTATACAGTAAGGCACATGTATTACACCAGTGATCTCCAGCCCTTCAAGTGCTGTGTGTCCACGTATCTCGAAGTGAACGAATCTGGAATTTCTCGCTTTCATGTTCATTACTATCCTGAATCGTGACCTCAAGGACAGCTCTGTGAAGGAGGACAACCAGTAATACAGTAACAACTCCTTGAGTGAAAACTTTTGAGCCGACACCTTTTTTATGATGCAAGTAGTTCCCTTCATTCTGGTGATATAGTTTCCTCTTGCTGTCTCCAGACGACTCATCAATTATTTTATTCACACATTATTAAGGATGGAGTTGAAAAGTTCTCTATCAAACCCCTCAGTTCTAAAAGTCTCTCTCGTCCCCTCTCTCACCAAAATAGCATCTAATTTCGATAGCGCCACGTTTGTATTTTTTTTTTTTTTTTAATCTGTGGATTGTGGCAAACTTCTTGTGTTGGAGGAGTTAGATATTTCCCCCACTGACACTTCTTAACACAAGAGCCTGTCATAAGTTAAATCATCTGCCATACGGTTTTTCTCCTCTTAACGTGGCTAAAAAATTGCCACCTCACCATCTTAAATGCTTAGTTGTAATAACAGATTACCTTTAGAATAGGATGTTAGTCAGGAAGAAGTGCTATGGAAACGATGCACGTCTGTATTATTGTCATTTTTGCCAATATGCCTCGTGGAAAACCTCCAAAAAGGATGAAAATCTAGGCCAAGTTCAAAGTAAAAGAACAACAGTAGCGAGAACAGGGTGAGATCACGGGACTGAAGGTGTTAAAAGCTGAATGAAAACCATGTGAAAACAAAGATAAAATAAATACCAGGTTTTCGAACTGATGCGCTTAGACATTCGAGATAATGGACAGTTGTTGGTTTCGTTATAGATCTACTTTGCTTCAAGGCATTTTGAGTTTGGGGTCAAGCGATTTGGTAATCTCTGATATGAAGAAAATAATAACAAAAAGTAACCTGAGGCTTCTAATCTTCTCAAACATCCATAATTATGCCAACACCAGGCGATTTTCTTCAGGCTAAATGATCGATACAAAGGCATTGAAACAGATCAGAGTGTCAGAATTTGGGGGTGTACAGACAGCAGTGAAGAATATATTTTCCCGTATAATTAATGTTTCTTCAAATCAAGTAAACGAAGCACGCACGGATACGCACCCGAACGCACGTAACATACACACGGAAGCACAAATAGACAAATCCAAGCAGATTTACACACACACACACACACACACACACACACACACACACACACACACACACACACACACACACACACACACACACAGAGCATGTCAAAAGGAGTGTCATAAAAAGAGGGGACATGTATAAGTAAATAGTAACACGGTTGAAGTAAAAACAAAAACAAAAAAATGCTGGCAGAAAGACCTTCAAAGCTTTGTGAGTATCGATGTCAGTGTTGTTGCTTGTTGCTGTGCATTTGATGACAGAAGCTGTGGTTGCCGTTGTTTGTTGTTGTTTACTTGTTGTTACTGCTTAATCTCGGTCTGTCTAGGCTGAGAAGACCTGTTGACCACAGGTAAGAAACTGCTTCTGTGGATCCGTCCTACAGGTACAGTACAGTACATACACCGTGTAGGGAACGGGCGCCCCCATCTGATAGCGCCTCGCCAAAGTCGGATCAGGGTCCTTCTCCACGAAGAGGTGCAGGGAAATAAGGATTCGGTTTGGCTCCCGGGTGGACGCTGCAACTGCTTCGCTCCGCCGCGTACACAGAGCCACCACGTGTATGTTCCTCATCAGTTCCTGTTAGTGTAGTTCTTGGTGGTAGTGGTAGTTGGTGGGTGTGGTTGGTGATGATGATAGTTGTTGTTGCAAAATTGGTTGGTAGTTGTGGCTATTGTTGTAGATTTATCTTTGGGGAGTTATGGTTGGTGGGCTGTTGCAGTGGTTGACAGCTGTTGTTATTGGTGGTAGTTGTGACTTTGGTGACTGAAGTTGTTGGTGGCGATAGTTGTAGTTGCAGAAGTGGTTGGTAGTTGTTCAGGATGCATGTAGATTTTGGTGGTAGCTGTTGTAGGTGGTTGCGGTAATGAATGGTTGTGGTTCGCGGTGGTAGTTGTCGTAGTGGTTGTAGTTGTTGTTGATGATAGCTTTGGTTATAAAAGTAGTTGGTTGTTGTGATTGGTCGATGCAGTTCTTGTATGGATTCATTTTGTGATGGTAGTTGCGAGTGGCGAATATAGTTGGTAGTTATGGTTGATAGTTGTTGCTGATGGTGGATTTTGGTTGATGGTGGTAGTTGTGGTTTGTAGTTTTGGTAATGAATGATTGTTGTATATATTCGAGGTAGTTGTAGTTGGTGGTTGTAGTTGTTGGTGTGAGCTTTGGCTGGTGGTTGTCTTGGTGATGGTGGGTTTTGGTTGCTGGTAATGATTGTGGTTGACTGATGTAGCAGTTAATGGTGTTGATAGCGGTTGATGATATTATGTGTGGTCTATATGGTAGTTGTGGTTGTTAGTGTGGTAGGGACCTTTGATTGATAGGGTTGATGTGGTTGGTGTGACTGTACTCGTAGTTGTAATTGTTAAAGGTGGTAGGTGTGGTTGTATTGATGGCTTAAGTGGATAGGATAGTTGTGGTTGGTGGTTGTACCTTTGAAGGTAGTCGTGTGGCGGTGGTGGTTGCTGGTGATGATTGCTTTATGGATGAGATAATTGTGGTTGATGGTTGTACTTTTAATTGTAGGCCGTGTGCTGGAAATGGTTCTTGTGGTTGTGGTGGGTGTAGCAATGATCGTGGTAGTTCTAGGTAATGGTTGTAGTTGCTGTTGTTCATGGTGTTTGTGGTGCGTGGGTGACAATGGTGGATGTAATTGTTCTTGATTGCAGTTTCCCGGATGGTATCAGTCGTACCTCTTGTCGCGTTTGTAGGTTTCCCTGTGGATAGTAGTTTTGCTGTTAGTAGAGAGTTACAGTCAATATTTTTCCTTCCTCGGATTAAATAATTACAGTCTTTCCTAGCCAACTAAATCTTACATTTCTAACTGAACCCATCTTCTTTGACCTAACGTAACCTGACTCCAGCTGGCTAATTCATACCTTTCAGCCTCAGCTTAATCCATCCCACTCCTTTCCTCAGCCAATTTATATTCAGTCCCTCCTTTTCTACCCACCCTTCCTCCTTCTTTAAAGCAATATTCCCCGCCGCTTAAAAATCGCCCATGAAAACGTCGTAAGGCTTTAAACTGTTGTTGACACAGCTTTAGGCCTGGCACCGCTTTAGCTAGTGAAAAATATGCCTCATCCCCTCATAGTATTGGGCAGTCCAAAGGCTATTGTAATCTTACTCATTTACTACCAGGCTTAGTATGTTTCTGGCTTATTCTACAGTTTCATGTTTTACAGTACTTAGCACATGAGAACACACACACACACACACACACACACACACACACACACACACACACACACACACACACACACACACACACACTCCTACACACACACACACACACACACACACACACACACACACACACACACACTTCACTCTTATTGCGCTGCTTTTTTTTTTTCCTTGCTGCCTATCAGAAATTTTACTTAATGTAATGGAAGGTTGTTACTTCTGAGAAAAATACAGAAAAAACAGATTGTCTGCCTTATAGCAATCGTGGTAATATACCCAAACTTTTGTCTTTATTTTCACTGTGTAGAGAAACCAATAAGAAGGCAAGTTACAACCCATTTCACTATTGCTGTTTAATTTAGCAAGACCTCAAGACCTCATTAAGTTCTTAATGAATCGTTTGCATTGTTTTTGATTTGGTTCAGCACG
>NW_027643893.1:0-37363 GCF_032717465.1 Coenobita brevimanus
ATTATACTATGGAGTCCTGACACTTTCACTACACACAGACCTGCGTGTGTGTGTGTGTGTGCGTGTGTGCGCGCGCATATGGAACGGAAGTTCATTTACATGTTTAATTGGTAGTAGGCGGTAGAGACCATCATCCACTCACTAAATGTAGTGCTGCCAACTTCCTTCACCCATATTATTTTCTCTGAATCTGAACTCCTTTCCTCGTTTATCCCTCACACTTCCTGTCACTTTTTATTATTATTCTTTCCTCTTCAGGGTTATTCTACATTTATTAACAAACCTAATGATTCCCTAAAACAAAGGAAACCAGTCACAACGCTGGGTGGTAACCATATAAATAAATAATGGGTTGATGTGAAGCCTACTGTGGTCCCCTCTGCTAACTTGGGTGGGGAGTTGCATATGTGCGCTCATCAGGGAAGCAAACATCCCAACCTTTTCCCGCACCTCACTGTGTCGAGGCGCTGCAAGGGAACATCGGCTCACTGAATAGTGACGGGCACTGCGGGGGAGGTTGCTTGCCTGCGGTTGATGGGTCTACTCGGAACGGACAGACCGGGGAGCTCAACAACAACACAGTGTTTGAGGGACTATCGAATGCGAAGTCACACGAAAACATAATTAAGTGAAGTGTGGTCACCGCTAAGTTATACAGAGTGGTCAACATTTAACTAACCATGAATCACAGGGACGTAACGCTGCAATTGTGAGGTCGTGATATCCCTTGTTTTTTGCTGTAAACTGTTGAATTTATTCCTGAAGCATGAATGCTACTGTATATTGTTTAAGCCGTTGTTAAACCAGTTTCTGCCATAAAACACATCGACCTTATACTTGTTTTACTCTAACTCGGTCTTTAATTTTCGTCATCTTGTAGCTTATTTCCTCAAAGCTCAAAGGCAGAAAAAGACAACATTGCGATTATGCAACCTTTTCAGAGGAATTCTTACGTGACTAGCCTCATTGTCTAGTGTTAATGTATCACAGCAACTCAGCATTCAGCATTGCTACATGGCAACTTTAGGTCAGGTTGGAGTAAACCGAGTATAGTTTATTGTAGCAGGTCGTCGAGATAGTGACTCGCAGTCCAGTAAGGGACAGGACAGACTCGATGCCCCCCATCTCGTGTGGCCCAAACTGTACAGACTATGAAATAAGTGTCTTCCCAAAGTGTGACGAATACACAGCAGAAAAACGGAACCATCTCCAAACACGCAATTAGTTATAGCCATGGTTTTCATTGTATTTCACAAGTATGCCATCTTTTCTCAGACGCAACTTGGAAGATACTCGCATTTGTTTCTTTGACTATACATATACAACAATTTTATCATCAATCGGCCCAGGAAATACAAGTGTTTGGTCGTGATAACGAGTGTTGGTGAGAATGGGCACTAACAAGAAACAAGAAAAAATATATCTCCCCTTCAGAAAACGCAACACTGCTCCCTAGTACTAAGAAGAAGCAATCTCTCTCTCTCTCTCTCTCTCTCTCTCTCTCTCTCTCTCTCTCTCTCTCATAAAATTGATCTAATCATCACCCCACAGTCACAAGTGTTGAGAGACGGACAGGTATTATAGTGGTTTGTGTGGCTGAGTGTCTTTTATTCTCCTTACTCTTCATACCCTTTCTTCCTTCACCCTTAAAAATAATATAGTTTCAAACCTCCACATCATTTTTATTTTCTTTTCTGATGCAACGAGGCGCATTTTTCAGGTTAGGAGAGTCCCCTGGCAGTGACTCGATCCTTCAACGGGTGTAATTAATCCCACCTCCAGTTAGAAAAGTTCATCTTAAACTGAAAAAGAAACTGCCAAGAATTCGAAATATTAATCATCATGATCATCATCATCATCACCATCACCATCATCATCATCATCATCATCATTATCCTCATCACCATCATCATCATCATCATCGTAATCATCATCATCAATCATCATCATCATCATCTGGACGCTCCTTTCCTTCTAGCAGTAGGAGTGAGGAGTAGCAATTTCTGGACAGCTCTAAATTTGCCCAACTAGTTGGCCACGCTTCCACTCACTCATCATTCAGGCCCCTGAAATCCTGGCTTTATCGGATACATCTAAAAAACATTCACCACGCTATGCAGTTTCACATAATCGTATCCGATAGAGTAAATCCAGACGCCGCCACGTTAAAGAGGGGTGCCAAAATCTTTGATCATGGCTTCTCACAACATTCATCCAGTCAGCTTCGATCTCCCGTCAGTTCCCTAGCCTGACCGACTTCCAAACCTCCCCCCTCGCCATCATCATTTTCCGTGTCCACCATAATCTCTGCATCTGCCTCGCCTGGCCTACCTCGCCTCCTTGCTTGAGCCTGTTCAGATACCATACCTTTTTCAACACCCTCCTGAGTCAAACATCGCCCATTCTCACCACATGACCATTGTCCAGTTCAAAGACCCCTCCTCTCCTGCGTTTTGGTATCCACTGACCTTCCGGACTCCATCATGCCTTTCACGAATCGCCCATTTTGTGATCCCCTTCACCCTTCGTACTCAACATACATTCCTCAGCAGGCCCATCTGACTGCTCTGACTCTTGACTTTTCATTTCACATCATGCCACTCCATAGACTCACCATCCACAAGATGGAGCCCAGTGTGCTGTTGAGTTATGTATCTGAGTACATTTGACACTGTTCTTGACTTTTGAAGGATCGTTCCCGAAATCGAACTCCTTCATCCTTGTTTTATCATTAACCCCTTCTCACAGCTTATCCAAATCCTTATCCATCTTACCATAAAGATCAGTTTATATCTTTTTACCAATTGCTTTGAGTGCAAACACACAGGGCAACCCTTTGACTTGTCCTCAACTCACCATCAAAACACCCAAATTAAGTCAGAGTTGTTTTAGATTGCTTTCTCTCACACAC
The DNA here is from genome assembly GCF_032717465.1 of Coenobita brevimanus. NCBI lineage: Eukaryota > Metazoa > Arthropoda > Malacostraca > Decapoda > Coenobitidae > Coenobita > Coenobita brevimanus. Next base: position 2,912 of record NW_027643893.1, read on the forward strand.
ACCTGATAGCAGAGAACACCCACTAAATTATCACAATTTAATATTATTCATTAATGAATACTATTATCATCACACAGCCACTTGTGCTTGCTGCCAGTGTATAAAGCTTCACATCTGCATCTGATGCAAGTGAGGAGCTGATGGTAACTACCAGTGTTGTAGTCAAGGCCAGGCACCTCGAGACCAAGACCAAGACCAAGACCAGAGCCTCCGAGACCAAGACTAAAACCAAGATACCAGACCCTCTGAGATACAAGATCAAGACCAGATTTTCCGAGACCTCAAGACCAGACTCTTCGAGACCAAGACCAAGACCATGACCACGACCAAGACCAAAGACCAAGAGTTTATGTGTCTGCTGAATGAATGAAGAGTAGCCCCAGCCTGCAGGTGGTTGCACTGTTGGTCAGTTTTCACGGGTGTCCCAGCCCCTCAAGTGAGTGCACTAGTACCCCAGTCACCCAGTTGCAGATTATGTATCGATGTGATAATTAACAAAGTTGCAGATTATGTATATCGATGTGATACTCAACAAAAGGTAAGAGTATCGCATCGATACATAATCTGCAACTGGGTGATTGGGGTACTAGTGCACTCACTTGAGGGGCCGAGAAGCCTGTGAAAACCGGATCAGCAGTGCAGCACTCTGCAGGCTGCAGCTACTTTTCATTCAGTCAGCAGACACATAAACTCTTGGTCTTGGTCTTGGTCATCTGGTCTCGGAGGGTCTGGTCTTGGTCTTGGTCTTGGTCTTGGTCTCTGGAGTGGTCTCATCTTGGTCTTGGTCTTGGTCTCGGAGGGTCTGGTCTTGGTCGCGGTCTTGGTCTCAGAGGGTCTGGTCTTGGTCTTGGTCTTGGTCTTGGTCTCGAGGTGCCTGGCCTTTGACTACAACACTGGTAGTTACCATCAGCTCTTCACTTGCATCAGATGCAGATGTGAAGCGCGTATACACTAACAGCAAGCACAAGTGTGTGTGTGTGTGTGTGTGTGTGTGTGTGTGAATAATTTAATTAGTTAGTTTCTAGCATGGGTTCCTGTGTGAGAGAAAATAATCTAAAAAATAGCTCTGACTTAATTTAGATCACTCTTGGTGGAAGGGTTGAGGATAAGTCAAGGGTTGGACCTGTTATGTTGCAAACAATTGGTAAAAGATCATGGTCACATGGCAAGAACAGGTTAAGGATTTGTAGACCAAATTTTGTGAAGGGGTTAATGATAAAGCAAGGATGAAGGAGTTTGATTCGTCGAGAACGATCCTTCAAAAGTTCAAGGTAATGTTCAAATACTAGACCATATAACTCAAAAACGTTATCATATGGATGTGAGACTATGTGAGTGGCAATGAAAATGAAAAGTCAAGAGTAAGAGCAGTGGAGATGGGACTGCTGAGGAATGTATGTTGAGTACAGAGGGTGAAGGGGGATACGAAACAATGTGATTCGTGAAAAGTGTGGAGTCAGGGAAGTCAGTGGACACCAAAATAGAAGAGAGTGTATTGAGATGGTATGGTCATGTGGAGGAAATGGTGAAAAAAAGGTATATCTGAGCGAATTCAAACGGGGGAGGCGAGGTAGGTCAAGGAGAAGGTTCAGAGATATGGTGGACGAATGAGTGAGGAAGAGAGGTTTGGAAGTCGGTCAGGCTAGAGTGGACTGACAGGGAGATCGAGCTGGCTGGATGCATGTTGCTAGAAGTGAATGATCAGGGGATTTTGGCACCCCTCTTTAACGTGGGCAAAGCGTCTGGATTGATGCCATCGGATAACGATTATGTGGAAGCGCATGTGAACGTGCAGTGGGAATGTTTTTTGACGTATCCGATAGAGCCAGGATTCCGGGGCTTGAAATGATGAGTGAATTGAAGCGTGGCCCATTGGACTGGGGAAACTTGGGCTGTCCAGACGTTGCTACTCCTCACACCCTGCCCTAAGGTGGGAAAGGAGGACTGAAATGATGATGATGATGATGATGATGATGTGGTGATGATGATGATCATCATGTCGAATTCTTGGCAGTTTCTTTCTCAGTTTAAGATTGAACTTTTTCTAACTGAGGAGGGATTAATTACACCTGATGAAGGATCCAGTCACTGCCAGGGGACTCTCCTAACCTGAAAAATGCGCCTCGTTGCTTCAGAAAGAAAATAAAAATGATGTGGGTTGAACTATATTATTTTTAAGGGTGAAGGAGAAAGGTGTGAAGGTAAGGGTGAGAATAAAAGACACTCAGCCACACAAACCACTATAATACCTGTCCGTCTCTCAACACTTGTGACTGTGGAACGATGAAATAGATCAATTTTATGAGAGAGAGAGAGAGAGAGAGAGAGAGAGAGAGAGAGAGAGAGAGAGAGAGAGAGAGAGAGAGAGAGATTGCTTGTTGTTAGCGTACTAGGAAGCAGTGTTGCGTTTTCTGAAGGGGGAGATATATTTTTTCTTGTTTCTTGTTAGTGTTGGTATTCTCACCAACGCTCGTTGTCACGACCAAACACTTGTATTTCTGGGCCGATTGATGATAAAATTGTTGTATATGTATAGTCAAAGAAACAAATACGAAAGTATCTTCCCAGTTACGTCCAGGAAAATTGACATCTTGTGAAATACAAATGAAAACCATGGCTAGTAACTAGTGCGTGTTGGAGATGGTCTCCGTTTTTCCGCTGTGTATTCGTCACACTTTGGGAAGACACTTATTTCTCTGTCTGTACGGTTGGGCCACACGAGATGGGGGGCATCGAGTCTGTCCTGTCCTTACTGGACTGGCGAGTCACTATCTCGACGACCTGGCTAAGCAATAAACTATACTCGGTTTACTCCAACCTGACCTAAAGTTGCCATGTAGCAATGGGCTGGAATGCTGAGTTGTTGTAGATACATTAACACTAGACAGTGTAGGCCAGGTCACAAAGAATTCCTCTGAAAAGGTTGCATAATCGCAGTATTGTCTTTTTCTGGCCTTTGAGCTTTTGAGAAATAAGCTACAAGATGATTTTCAGGAAAATTAGGGCCAGGGTTAGAGTAAAACAAGTATAAGGTCGATGTGTTTTGTATAGAAACTGGTTTAACAACGGCTTAAACAATATACAGTAGCATCTCTATCTATCTATCTATCTATTGCCAGACGCTTCTCTCAATCCCGTTTGGGGTGGCCAGCAAACAAATCGCCTCCAAGTCAGCTCCTGTCCCCCGCCATTTCACTTCCCTGCTCCCAACCTCACACCCCCTCTCTGCTATACCTCTCCACCCCATCATGTTAGGGAATAAATTCACTGGCTTTATAGCAAAAAGCAAGGGATATCGCGACCTCACAATTGCAAAGCGTTAACGTCCCTGTGATTCTGTGGTTCGGGTAAATGTTGACCACTCTGTATAACGGCGGAAACCACACTTCACTTAATTATGTTTTCGTGTGACTTCGCATTCGATAGTCCCTCAAAACACTGTGTTGTTGTTGGAGCTCCCCGGTCTGTCTGACCGAGTAGACCCATCAACCTGCAGGCAAGCAACCTTCCCCCAGGCCCGTCCTGTTCAGTGAGCCGATGTTCCCTTTGCAGCGCCTCGACACAGTGAGGTGCGGGAAAGAATTGGGATGTTTGCTTCCTGATGAGCGCACATATGCAACTCCCACCCAGTTAGCAGAGTGGGGACCATAGGGTAGGCTTCACATCAACCCTATTATTTATTTATATGGTTACCTCCCAGCGTTGCTAGACTGGTTTCCTTTTGTTTCAGGAAGTCGTACTAGGGCTTGTCAATAAGTGTAAAATAACTCTAAAGAGGGAAAGAGAATAATAATAAAAAGTGGGCAGTAAGTGTGAGGGATAAACGAGAGAGAGGAGGGCAGACACAGATAAAATAACAAAGTGTGAAGTGGAAGTTGGGCAGCACTACATTTTTCGTGAGTGGGATGTGATGGTCTCCACCGCCTACCACCAATTAAATATGTAAATGAACTTCACGTTCATATAAGGCACACACACACACACACACACACACACACACACACACACACACACGCAGGTCTGTGTGTACATGTGTTAAGGTGTCAGGACTCCATAGTATAATAATACAACTCATAGCATGATAGATAGATAGATAGACAGCGTTTCCGGTGACATAGTGCACGCCTGGCATTCCTATACAGAAATGCAGACACATTTCCTTCCCCAATGAAATTGCAAACACATTTCCTTTGGTTGACTGTCGCTGACACATTTCCTATTCCCACACCTTGGCTGACGTTCATATCTATTACACGTGGTCTATCTATCTGTCTACCAAGCTAGTGAGTTGTATTATTATAATATGGGTCTCCCTCAGCAAAAGGTCGGGGTGGCGCTGATGTACAAATGGATGTTTAGCTGTGTGGAGGAACAGGGCTGTGGGAAATGAAAATAATTTTTAAATAGGGTATTCGTACTCCTTGTCGGGTTACTGGCAGGACTGGTGGACCAGGTAATTACATTGGTTAACATATATTATGCCAGTATTGGAAACAAAAAAATTTAGTTGAAATAAGTAGGGGATGACATGCTTATTGTTATATGATGGGACAATAATAACTATCATCATCATCATCATCGAAGCCTGGTCTTGTTCCATCAGGGATTTGTAGGACCTGGGCTAGCCTGCTCAGTTCCGATATTTATGGTAATTGTGATCAACCTCACACGCCACTGAGTGATTTATTATTTCAGCAATAAACGCTCACTTTCCTCAAACGGAAACACAAAGGTCACCATTCGGGTTGGAGCGCCTGTAGCCAAGTAGACCACTCAGGGCGCAAAATTGTTGTATGGTTGCCACCTTACATAGTAAAATGGATTCCTAACAACAATCACGTATGGTATATTGGTTTTAGCGTCCCATTTCCACATCGTTTATTGTCATATAAATGAAACTCCTTTGTGTAATCCCTGGACTTGCTCTGATTGTTTACACAACCCGTCAGATGATGCCAGTCAGGCTAACCCAGAAAACATTTCAAGCCACCAGAAAGACAGCTTTTACCCTCAAACACTCTATAGAATATTGTCCCTTAAAATCACCAAACCCATCCCATAATATATATATATATATATATATATATATATATATATATATATATATATATATATATATATATATATATATATATATATATAGCCTATATAATGATATATAGCCCATTACCCACTCACTTCAGTGTAGTGGGTACTCAGTTCCGCGTAATTCTGCACTGAGAGTGACAAGCCAAATCATTTCCTGTAAAACCAGGAAGCCATTTCTTACATACGCTGGGTGGTAAACCTTATAACCAACCAACACGTGTTCCCTACGTGTCAACAAGTGGGTATTGTTTGAGGGTTAGTGCTCCTCCCCCTGAAAACAACTAACTAATAATGCAAACAAGAAGCCTCGATCAAAACAGAAGAACAAGTGACGACATGGTACGGAATTGTAACATGTAATGTAAAGGGTGAGAATGACAGGTGAAAGACAGAGAGAATGTCCAGGTGCATCAGGGCGCAAAAGGGAACACATATGTGGATTAACTGTGACTAACTGGTGAGAGTAAGAGTGTGCGAGTGGGAGTATGATGAGGGTATATGCGCCTGAAGTAGGTGAGAATGAGGTGGCAAAAGAGGGTCTATGTACTGTTGTGTGCAAGAGATGGGAACACAAATACAAAAGAGTTTGGATTAGTTTCTTCAAGGGAAGTGTGTGGGAAAGATTGAAAGTGGGAAAATAAAACATGAGCGAATGTGTGTGTGTGTGTGTGTGTGTGTGTGTGTGTGTGTGTGTGTGTGTGTGTGTGTGTGTGTGTGTGTGTGTGTGTGTGTGTGTGTGTGTGTGTGTGTGTGTGTGTGTGTGTGTGTGTGTGTGTGTGTGTGTGTGTGTGTGTGTGTGTGTGTGTGTGTGTGTGTGTGTGTGTGTGTGTGTGTGTGTGCCAAATGCAAGATCGTGCAAGCAGAGTGGAAAGAAGAGTTCTGGGACAAATGTGGAAGTTTGCATGGAAAAGTTTGAGGGGGAGTGAGAGAGTGTTTTGATTGGAGATATCAATGGAAATGTAAAAAAAAAAAAAAAAAAAAAATGTGAAGGTGGGATGGGCAGTAGCTGGTGAGTGGGTTGTGCCTGCAGAAATGGATACGAGGAAATGGCAGTGTTGTAGTGGACATTTGTGCTGGGACGGGGTTGGTGACAGGGCAATGTACCCTCTTTAGGCACAAAAAATGATCCACAGGGTATACGTGACGAGGATGAGAAGGGAGGGTGGTGAGTTGGAATGATCGGAGGGCAAATGATTATATGTGTGTGCATGGTAGAATGAAAAGGTATTTAATGGGATGTAAATGAGAATGCAGAGTGTAGGGAGTGGACTTTCTGACCACCATTGCGCAGGGTGGTGGTGAAAGTCAAGGTTCAAGAGCAATAGTGGAATAGATGGAGGGAAGGACAGGAGGAAGTGGTCCATACAAGGAGGGTAGAAAGGTTGAAAAAGAGGAAGAAACAAAGGAAAAATATAAGAAATAAGTGAGGGAAACGGGATTGGGTAAAATAAGACGTGGAGCAGATGGGGGAGAAGGAAGGTGTTTGCAAGATATTCAAAGAAGAAATCTGTGCAGCATCTGAGGTGGTGTGTTGGGTGAAGAGAGGGCGAAAAGGGAGGTGCAAGTAACAGCATGGTGGAATGAAGAGGTTAGGAGAAGCTGTGGCGCAAAGAAAGAAAACATATAGAGAATGGATAGCTAGCAGAGGCAATGGAGGAAGTTGAGAGACGAAATAGAGAGTTATAAGTGGAGAGAGGAAGAGAGGTGAAAAGATTAGTAAGAGAGAGTAAGAAGAAAGTAGATGAAGAATTTGGAATGTATTTCCAGTGTAAAGTCAAGGGAAATGTAAGAAAATGGAATGACTGGATGATAAAGAAGTATACAGTTAGTAGGAAAAGGTAAAAGATGAAAATGGTAGGTAATGCCTGTGGAGAAACGAGAAAACGTGAGCAGATGACGAGAACACAATTTTAAGGAACTGTTGTGTCCGTCAGATGTTAACCTTAGGTATTTAGTGGTAAAGTTTCTGGAGAAAGGGAAAGAAATTGTTTGCGGCCTCCAATGGATTTGGAGAAAACTTATGACAGAGTGGATAGACACGGAAATGTGGAAAATTAAGAATATCAGGGAGTAAATGTGGGGACGCTGAGTGTAAAGAAGATTATGTATCAGTAAGTGCTAAGGCTGCAGTGCATGTGGATGGTGGAATTGTGTGAATTTTTCTTTTTGAATGTGTGATTGAAACAGGGGACGTGTCATGTGATCCATGATTATTCAGTCTGTAAATGGATGAGGTTACAAAAGTGATAACAAGTGGGAGGGGAGTGGATGTTGGCAACGACACTAATGAGAGAGAGCAGTGTTTGGTAACTTCCTCTTCTTCTGTTTGCAGATGACGAAAGGAACTGCAAGGCTTGGTGAATGAGTTGGGGAGAATGTGTAAGAAACGGAATCTAGGGGATGAATGTAGGGAAGAGTAAAGTTGTGATCTTTCTAGAGAAAATAGTCACTTAGAATGCACAGTCAGGTTGGATGATTAGGGAAATTTAAAATGTGAGTGCATTTAAGTACTTGGGTCATCCTATGAGTAAAAATGGAAGTTCAGATAATGAAGTGTTTGAAAGGGTACAACAGAGAAGAAAGGTTGCTGGTTCTTTTGAAATCAAAGAGATAAGAACTTGGAGGCGAGCATGGAAGTAAAAAAATGTTGCTGCATTGATCAGTATCGTGGATGCCAACTCAAACGGTTGGAGAGACAGACTGACAAATAAGGAAGTGAAGGGGGAGTAGTGGAGGTGATGTGGATGTGATACAAAGTCCTAGGAGAACATTAATGTAGTTTGGCCATATGGAGAGAATGGGAGAGAGAGAGACTAACGAGGAGATCTGTGTGTGAGTAAAGTGGATAGGTGGGAAAATGGGAGGGGGGATACCGAAGATGAGATGGAGGGGATGGAGTGGAAAGGTATCTGAGAGAGGGGAGGTTTGAGACGGGGGAAGGACAGCAAATTGGTGAGGAACAGGGCCACATGGAAGCAATTTTCTGTGGCCACCCCTTACGGATTTAAGGCGTCTGGCTATAGGCAGATAGATAGATATATCGATGAATGTAGCCGAGTGGGTTGATTAGATGGAGAGACTGTAGGTGTATAGTAGATCAATGGCTTCCCTCTCTATCACCGCAGTGCGGAAGTGTAATGTTGGCCGCTGACAAGGTATAGTAAAATGGGTGTGTCGTCTAGTAGAGTGAATAGATAGGTCTCTCTCTTTCTCACCTTCCACTTTTGTGTATCGTAAGCAAGGTGAGTTACAGAGCACTCTTATTGCAGAGTTTACTGTGCGCAGGTATGTCGAAGTTGTGGATTGGCAGCGTAACGTAGCGTGACGCCAAACCTCCGCAGCTGACCCTTATCTCCTGGCCTTTCTGCCCTCGATCGTATTCTCGGGCTCTCTTTCAACCCCTTCTGGACCTGGAACGGTATCTCTCCGGACATTATATACGGGCCTCTGACGGGATGTGTGTGTGTGTGTGTGTGTGTGTGTGTGTGTGTGTGTGTGTGTGTGTGTGTGAGAGGTAGTGGTTCTGGTAGATTTCCATTCACGTGGACTAACCGACAAGAGCTTGGTTACCCTAATGTTTGAATACGTCACTAGTAGTTTTTCATGTAAAGCTGTTAACAGACAAAACAGACAAACAAACAAACAAACAGACAAACAGTGAGAACATTGTTTACCACTGTCCCCCTAGACCCCTCTGGGGCGGTAAAACGGGTAATATACACTTGAATTCGATCCTAGTCATGAACAAGTGCTACAGAAAGTGATGTAGTCACAATATTGTCTTTTTTCCTGACAACTGAGACTCGTGAAATGAGTCATGCAAAAGGATGAAAATTTTCAGCTTTAAGTTAAAAGTGAATGGGAACCACAGGAGCTAGAAGTGTGGGTAGGAGTTAATTTGTCTAAATCACTTGGCCATTGGAGTTTTCAGAAGTTTCTAGCTATTGTTACACGTATGAATATATATATATATATATATATATATATATATATATATATATATATATATATATATATATATATATATTGTTACACAGCCTATGATTTCATCATCCTTTTGTATAATTCTAACGTACAGTATGCTGGCATGTTTGATCACGATTCGCCTCGTGGCTTCCATAGTGCGTATTCTACCTCACTCCCCCTCCTCCCTTTTTATGGTAGAGTAAGTCGTTCTTTTTCCTGTTGTTCAGATGTAGGAGTGTCAACCTCTTTGTCCCCTATGGCTTCATTTGCGCGTCCCTCTTACAAGTTGCATCAAGCTCTGCCGGCCCCTATATAATGAGCTCAGTTTCTGCATTAATTGCCACTTAGATCTACTCCTCATTTTGTTCACATCTCTGTCCTCCCCTGTACAGTTGTTATTATTTTCTTTATGTGAGGCTCAGGAAAGTCTCCCAACCATCTAGCTGCTGTGTAATTTGAGCATAAGTGTTAGTTACACATTTTTTCTTGTACTGTATAGCATAAGTTGTTAATTCTGGTAGGCCTAGGTGAGGATTTTGTGATTAATGTAAAGTTTTTACTGTCAGCCAGTAGTAATACATATTTTGTATCTGAAATAATATATCTTGCATTAACTGAAAGCATTGTCCGGTTTTCTCATTTTGTCGGGGCTGACTTAGATAAATTTGCTCTTGCTGATTTCGTGTTAATAGCGGCTATTCCAGTTAACCATATATTTAACTCCATTTTTGCCATTACATTATCCTTATGAGTCCTGAATGTTTAATTGTTAGTTTGAGCATTAAACTTTAACTTGTAATTTTACCAAACTCTTTGTGTTTTGAACCCGGAACTTTGCGGGACAGTTTTCTCTGTTCCGTAACATATAAAATTTGGCTACCTCTTATCAGTCAGGATATTATCATAAGGATATTGCTTGATATTTTGTGACTGTGATTTATCTATACATGATGTCTACTATTACTATTCTTGATGAAGCCAAAAGATTTTTTGTCAAAATGTGCAAACAGTGTGTGATGTAGAAAACAGAACAAAGAATGAACTTAAGCTTGTTTGTCTCAAACAATTGGGGAATTATTGCCTCGCTCTCATCATTCGAAAGATCAAAATTGTTGACATAATTAATAAGAGCTTGTTTAATGTAACTCCTCCAAATGAGCAAACGCAGATTGAATTAGCTAAGTTACAGCTAGGCCCTGCAGGAGGCTCGTGCTAAGGAGGCTGAATTTCAGGCAAAAAGCTAAGGAGGCTGAGGCACAAGTTGAACTTGCTAGGATTCAGGCAGACCATGAGTATCGCATGAAACAATGTGGAACTGGATCATCTAGCTCTGATGATTTTTGATGTGGCTAGAAATGTTAAACTTGTCCCTCCTTTTAATGAATCTGATTTTAACAAAAGTATTTTCAGTTGTTTGAGAGGGTAGCTACAGGTTTTAATTGGCCCAAAAAGTATTGGCCAGTACACAAAATTCTTCAAATCTGTTCTCACCGGTAAAGCTCAAGTAACTTATGCATCTTTTTGCCTCAGGGATCAATCTGATAATTATGATGTAGTTAAGAGCTTGATTCCTTAAGGCTTATGAGCTTGTTCCTGAAGCCTCATAGAGTAAAATTTAGGACAACTTACAAGCAAGATAAGCAATCCCATGTTGAGTATGCAAAAATCAAAGAAGATCTGTTAGGAGCAGTGGTTAAATTCTTAAGAATGTGGGATTCTGATTTTGACAAATTTAAGCAGATGATTTTGCTGGAGTGAACTTCAAGAGGTGTATTAGTAAAGATGTAAGCCTCATATCTTGATGAGAAAAAGAAACAGATAATTTGTCTGATGCTGCAGTTTTAGCTGATGAATATGTTCTCACTCACAAGAGATATCTCTAAAGAAAAGGGAAAGCTGAGAGTAAGTAACGTTGCCTCTACTCAGAGTACAGGTAACAGGAAAGAGAATAAAGATGATGTTTCTCAGAAGTAAATACCAGCTTCACCTCTAGATTTCAGAAAAGTAAATGTACTTATTGTAGTAAGCTTGGTCATACTTATGAGAGATGTCTCTCAGGAGACAGCGTGGATGAACAAAAAGTGAGTCTTTAAATATTCAGTCAATTGGTCTAGTGTCCACCCTTGAGAGTTCCCAGAATTCCCTTTAACTGAGTTAACTGAACCTGCTTTGAGGGGTAAACTTAATTCTCATGATGGAGCTTCCTCTCTTGAGCAGTAACGTGGGTGACACTCTCAAGAGTTCATGTGCTAATTTCCTGTCTGATGGTTTTGTCAGTCCTCTCCGACAGTAATGGGACAGGGAAATCAGTCTCAAATGATATCGTGATACAGGTGTTTGCCAATCCCTTATGCTGACCAGTGTTCTAGACTCTAATACACCCCCTGATGAAACTGTAATCTTACAAGGTGTAGGGAATAACACTTCTCTGTCCCTCTGTGCAGAGTGAATTTAGAAGTCTGGTTTTGTTAATGGTTCCGTTATGAAGTTGGGTTGGTTGAGACACTCCCAACAAGTCAGGTGTAACTTTCTTACTTGGAAATGATATTGGTGTGGAAGTCAAGTGTGTCCAGCTCCTCAGTTGTCTAGTGAGCCAGTGGCTGCGGCCCAGGATTGTGATGTCCCTGATGTGCTCCCTGCATGTGCTGTCACTAGGGCTAAGTCTAAAGTTACTGGTGATTTAGAGGATAATGATGCTGATGATGTTATCCTAGCTTGACACTTCTTTCTTGGTTGATTTGGACCACTCACCAGATGAGGCAGTACTCCCAAGTAGTGTTGATAATTTGTCTCGTCAAGAGTTGGTTGAGTTGCAGGTTGGGCTGAACCCTGAGTTGAAAGGTCTAGCTAACTCTGCTTACAGTGAAGAAGAGTCATATTGGTGGCTTCTACTTGTTATTATGTAAAGTCAGGAGTACTTATGAGGGAAGTGGAGACCCCCAACAGCATCAGCCGACTGTGAATGGGGGGAGGTTGTACATCACGTTGTCATCCCCGCTCAGGTGTTTCAGGTAGGCAGGATATCATTAGAGGGGCTGCATGATTCCAGTTTGGCAGGACAACCTTGGAGTGAGGAAGACTGTGGCACGCATTTTGGAAACACTTCTACTGGCCAGGGTATCTGTCAGGGAGCTGTTTCCTGGTATTGTAAGTCTTGTCACACCTGCTCAAGTTGTGGGGGAAGTGTGACCAGACCGGGAAAAAGGTTGCACCTCTAGTTCCCATTCCTCCTTTTGAGGCGGCCATTCACCCGCAGTTGGCATGGATATTGTGGGCCCTCTTCCTAAGACTTCCTTCAGGATTTTCATGCTGATCCCTGATTGATATGGCATACTCGTTATCCTGAAGCCATTCCACTTAGAAATATCTCAGCAAAGAAAACGTGGTTAAGGAAAATGCTAGGGTTCTTCACAAAGTTTGGTCTTGCTCCAAGTGAGGTACAATCAGATCAGGAAGTAATTCGGGAAGTAATTTCATGTCGAATGTTTTCAAGCAGTTCTCTGAAAGAGTTGGGCATCACCCAGATCACGTCTTCACGCTTACCATCATCCTCAGACCCAAGGAAAGCGTTGAGAGAGATATCATCAAACACTTAAATCGATGCTCAAGAAATACTGTTTTGGAAACATCAGAAAAGACTGGGATAAAGCGTCTTCCATTCGTTGTGTTTGGCTGCGTAAGAGAATCTCCAAATGAATCACTGGGCTTCTCACCTTTTGAAAACTACTGTTTGGGCATGAAGTAAAGAGGGACCCCCTTAAGTTACTCAAGGAAATGCTGGCTGTCGGAGGAAGATGACGTCAACCTGCTGGAGTATGTGATGAAAGTTCAAAGGACGGCTGTAGTCCACTGCTTTACAGCTGGCGAGAGAGAATTTAGGGAGCTGCTTTAGAGAAGATGAAGACTTGGTATGATAATAAGTCTAGGTTACGCCACTTTCAGCCAGGGAGATCAGGTTTTGATTCTACTACCAGTGCATGGGCAACCTCTTCAAGCCAAGTTTAGTGGTCCTTATTTCGTGGAGAAAGAAACTCAGTGATGTCAACTATGTCATCGCCACACCAGATCGTAGAAAGAACAAGCAACTATGTCACACATCAACATGCTAAAGCTATATCACAGGCGGGGACGAAAATAATCCAGTCTGCACTGTAGCTGTTCCAACCCGAGTCTGCAAGTGGAAGTTTCCCATTCAGTAAGAACCTGAGTGATAGTTTGGGGAAGAATCCTGATATCAAAGGGAATAGGGATCTCCAGACTACTAAGCTTTCTCATCTACCTCCTGAGGAAAGGCAAGAGTTTTCAGCCTTACTGGCAGGAGTACCCGCAAGTGTTCCGTGCCACTCCAGGAAGAAACCACTCTGTTGATGTGCATGATGTCGATGTTGGAGACGCAAAGCCAAATTGGGTACCTGCCTTACCGTGTGAACCCAGTGAAAGTTCCTCTCATCCAGAAGGAGCTTGGCTACCTGGTTGGACCACAAGATGATTGAGCCCTGTCAGAGCTGAAAGTGGGAGTTCTCCTGTCACTCTTAGTCCCTAAGCCAGGTGGGTCACAGCAAAGGGCTTTGCATCGACTACATGACGTGTTAATCAGATAACCAAATCAATAGACACCTCTACCCTCTCCCTCGCGTGGAAGATTGCATAGACAAGATCGAGAAAGGCTAGGTACATAAGTAAGTTTGATTTGTTAAAGGGATACTGGCAAGTGTACCTATGACTGAACGTGCTAGGGAGATCTCATGTTTTGTAAATACTAGGAAAGACTTTTTGGCATGTTCTGGTAATGCCATATGGTATGAAAAATGCACCATGCCACATTTCAGGAAGCTCATAGAATGTTGTAAACAGAGGGTTTGGCAGGGTGTGTTGTTTATATTGATGATGTATTAATCTTCAGTGACAACTGGAAAGACTTCACTCATGCCATGTCAGTAAATTCTCTTTGAGCGTTTAGTTCAGGCTAATCTTGTAGCTAATTTATAAAAGTGTGTGTTTGGTGTAGCTAAATTTCAGTACCTTGGGTAATGTAATTGGTGATGGGACATGTTGCAACCTGCCAGGGAGCTAAGGTTCAGGTTATAAGTGATCTTCCCAGACCTAAAAGTAGGAAAGAGCTTTACAAAGATTTTTGGGAATGTGTAGGTTATTACAGGAGATTTGTTCTTAACTTTTCTATTCTTGTATCACCACTTACAGACCTACTGAAAAAGGGAGTTAAATTTGTCTGGACTGAGATAACTGTGAATCCTCTTTTCAAGAAACTTAAAGCTATCCTATTAAGTCAGCCAGTGCTCGCTACTCCAAATTTTGCTAAGCCTTTTAAGATGTATTGTTGATGCAAAGCGGTGATACAGGAGCTGGGGCTGTTTTGCTGCAAGAGGATGATCAGGGGTATTGAACACCCTGTATCTTATTGAGCAGTAAGAGTTCACTCCACCTCAAAAAGAACTACTCAACTATTGAGAAAGCAGCTTTTGGCCTTGATTTTGGGTTTACAGCAGTTTTCATTTTATTTGTGTTCTGGTTTTGACCCCATAGTCATTTATACCGACTCATAACCCACTGAAATTCCTTAGTAAGTTTAAAGATAAAAATCAGAGATTGACAAGATGGAGCTCCTTACTTCTTCAGGAGTATTCATTAGACATACAAACATGTCAAGGGGAAAGAAAATGTTATTGCAGATTGCTTATCTAGACTTTAGACAGATTGTTTTAGAGTAATAAGAAATTTCCTTGTAAATTTCTTTTTTCTTTGTGGGGAGGTGTTACATAGCCTATGATCTTCTAATCATCCTTTGTGTAATTTTAACGCAACAGTATGCTGCATGTTTGATCACGTGAGCGTGTTCTGCCTCAGTCCCCCCCTTCTACCGTTATAGTAGAGTAAGTCGTCCCTTCTGTTGTTCAGTGCGGGATTTTCAGCTTTTTGTCCCCAATGGCTTCATTTGCGCTGTCCTTCGTAATAAAGTTGTAACAAGCTCTATTGGCCCCTACATAATGAGCTCAGTCTCTTGCATCATTGCCACTTAGATCTGCTCCTCATTTTGTTCACATCTCTGTCCTCCCCTGTACAGTTATTATTATTGTGAGTTCTCAGGGAAGTCTCCCAACCATCTAGCAGCTGTGTAATTTGAGTATAAGTGATATTGCATTTTTTCTTGTACTGTGTAGCATAAGGTGTTGGATTCTTGGGCCTGGTAAGGTTTTTGGTGATTAATGTAAGGGTCAGTCATTTTTTAATAATATTTTGTATCTGTAATAATTTATCATGCATTAACTGAGTATTACGCCCGGTGTATTTTCATTTTATCAGGGCTGACTTAGATAAATTTACTCTTGCTAATTTCATGTTAATAGAGGGCTATTGCAGTTAACCATATATTTAACCTGTTTTTTGCCATTACATTATCCTTATGAGTCCTGAATGTTTTGTTGTTAGTTTGAGCATTAACCTTTAACTTGTAAATTTTACCTAACTCTTTTGTTTTGAACCTGGTAGAAACTTTATGGACAGTAGTGATTCTTTTAGTATTCTCACTTAAAGTGTACATTATCTTCCTCTCTGTTCCGTAACAATATGTATATATATATATATATATATATATATATATATATATATATATATATATATATATATATATATATATATATATATATATATATATATATTATCAATTTTGCAGAGCAAAAGTTATTTCACTGGACAAACTTTTGCCTATTTTTCTCTTGTCTTAAATAGATTAGATATGGAAATAATCCTTTTAAAAATGAACGCAAATATAATCATCATCAACATCATCATCATCATCACATCATCATCATAAATATCATCATAAATATCATCACTTAGTCATCGTCATCATCATCATCATCATCATCATCTACCATCATCATCATCCGGACCTCTCCTTTCCCACCCTAGGTCATAGTGAGTAGGCAATGTCCAGACAGCCCAAATTTGCCCAAACCAATGGGCCAACGCTTCCATTCAATCTTAATTCAAGCCCCTGAATCTTGGCCCTATCGACGATGCGCCAAGAACATTCAGCACGTTCTGTAGCTTCACATAAACGTATCCAATAGAGTCAATCTGGGACGCTGCCACGTTAAAAAGGGTTGCCAAATCCTTGATCATGCACTTCTCCTCACAATATTTATCGAGCCAGCTTCTGCTCTCTTGTCAGTTCCCTTTAGCCCTCACCGACTTCCAAAACCTCTCTTCCTCACACACTCATCCGCCATATCTCTCCACCTTCCTGGCCTACCTCACCTCCCTCCTTCAAATTCTGCTCAGTATATGCCTTTTTCACCACTCTATTGTTATCAATTCTCTCCACATGACCATACCATCTCAGTACACTCTTTCGATTCTGGTGTCCTCCTCACTGGACATCTTTTCACGTGAATCGCTACATTATTTTCTGTATCCTTTTCCACCCTCTGTACTCCACATACATTCCTCAGCAGTCCTATCTCCACTGCTCTTACTCTTGACTTTTTCATTTTCATGCCACTACATAGTCTCACACCCATATGTTAAAGTTGGGCACTAACATTCCTTCATGTAAGCCTCTGTAGCAGCTGCAACACCTGCTAAACCTCTGTTTCTTATCAAGACCTTCATTGCATCAGCAAATCCTTTCTTCCTTGTGTCACTCTACTTATTTTCCTCTCTTTTTCTATCATTGTTCTCAGGTATTTGAAACCTCTCACCAATAATAATAATAATAATAATGATAATAATAATGATAATAAATAATAATAATAATTAGTCTCAAGGTCATGCTTGTTTAATTCTGTCTGGTGGCGTTTATGTTTTCACCCCTGCCCAAGTTTCGTGTTTTGTTTCGTTTAGTTTACATAAGCTACAACATGCTTGCGGTCTTGGCCACCTAATGATGGCTGTCCTCACGCTGCTTGATCTGTAGCACTCTTCTCTTATTCAGTCCCTTATCCTAAGGGCACACTCTCCGATGACCTTGTCCCAAGTTTTTTTTTTGCTCTGCCCCTTGCTACTCTACCCTCAACATATCTACACTTCTCACCTTCCGCACTGTTGTCATCTTCCAATTAATAATACATCACACATGAAAACATTTACTATACCCACTGTCAGGCAAATTGTCTTCTAAGCCCCGCCCCCTCTCCTGAGGTCAGCGCAGCCCCGCCCCTCCTTAGGGCATTTTACGGGCAGTGGTTGAGGAAGGGCGTTGGCTTAAGAAAACAAGTTTTCTGACAAAGGTGGTATCAGGCACTAATCAAAATACCTGAGGAAATTTTGTCTGGGTAGAGTCGTGGGAGATTTGAAAGACAAAACCCCGACCAGGAGTCCAAGAGGGCTACCCGCAGTGGTCTGGCTTCTGGTACAACTGTATGGCAGCATCGAGTACAACGTTCACTCTGGCTGGGTGAAACGTCGTATATGTGTCAGTTTATTATTACGAGAATCATTTTGAACAGCACAGAATTGCTGATAGTTATTGATATATTCAACAGGTAAGTTCTGCAGCAATCTCTTCCCGAGAGTGTTTTTAGAACTCTACGTATGATTCCAATTTCTAAACACAATGCATCCAAGCATCATAGAAGTGAATGGATCATGAATTTGGCCTTTTTTTATGCAAACAAATTTGCGACCTTCAAGTCTTGGTTCTTTCTTCATAGTTAAGAAATAGGCATTCGTTGTATAAATATTACCTAATAATTACACTGATATTATATGATGATAATTTGTAAGGACATACCAACTGTGCCACGAACCAATAGATCCATCTCCCTTGGACCAGTTTGTTACCCAGTGTCACAATTAGGACGAGTACGCATCAGCACATTTTCTACAGAAATGAAAAGTTTCATACATAATATCTGTATTATCCAATGGTGTTATTGAAGCTTTTATTATAAATTCTTATTTACAATGATTAATCTGTGGTTGTAGTTGCTTGTCTCGGGTTCATCTTGGAACGTGAACCCAGTTCACCGCAGGATGAAGTTGTCCATTTCTGGCAGTCCTTCGCCACCTCTCTTCCGCGCTTAGGGAGGGAGTAGAGGGGATTTTTGCATAAAAAGGCATAGGAGTCACTGATTATATCTGTGTCACCACGCGAAGGCGTCGCTCTTCAGCACCATAAATGGCAATAAAAAAAATCAACATACTGCCCTAACTTACTAAAAAAATTTTTATTGCACTTAGTATTCTATTATTTCATATACTATTCTTTTTCCTTTGACAGTTCCTTATCTGATGTAATTCTCCACCAGACGAGAATGGATCGGGTAGAACTATTTAGTGTTCATATCTGGCATATTCACTCAACACGGGTAATTGTCTTTCCATTTGTCACAATGTGTCGCTTTACGTGCTTGTCCATGTTGCCCTCATTAAAGCGCATACACGAGTTGGGAAGAGAATGGACACAAGGGAATGACAAGTGATTAGAGATCTATGTTGGCATCTGAAAGACTGTCTTTGGTGAAGACTGGATTTTCCTCAAATAACAATAATGAAAGAACTTTGTTTGACGTTATCGCACTTAAAATGTCTCTGAAACAAATAAAACTACGCCTTGGATTCTTGTACAGGCAGACGGTCTTGGTACAGTAGTTATTATTATGCTTGATGTCAAGGACGGTGAGATGTCGTTTGACGTTATTTCCACTGAATAGTATTGTTCCTCACTGAAGTTTCACGATTTAGTCAGTAATGTCCAATATTTTAAAGGTTGATATTTGAATGTTTTTGGAATTATGGTAGATTCATATAAAAGTGTTCCAGGGGGAAAGAGTTTTCAATCAGTTCACGTCCTCTTCCGATGTGTCATTGTGATACATACAGGTAAGTGATACAGAATTTAATAGAGAGAGAGAGAGAGAGAGAGAGAGAGAGAGAGAGAGAGAGAGAGAGAGAGATTCCCTACCTCCCCTTCCCCTGGAAGTCGTGGCACCAAAAAGTGCTAACTCACATCCCGTCCTCTGCCAGTTGTGTATCTTTTTTCCTCTTCATTTTACTTTCTCTTGAACTGCCTCGTGGAATAACCTAGTTTCACCAATTAACAGACTCTACACCAGTTATCCCAGGATCTAGTATCAAACAATAACACTTCCTCTCCATCTTAAACACACACACACACACACACATACACACACACACACACACACATACATTAATCTTGCAAAGTGAGTACTCTGATAGGGAGTGTCGTTGATAATCGCCAATAGTGAGTTAGTAAGGGATGCAGTCTTTTGAAGGTGGTGGAGGGGCGAGGAGGCGGTGGAGAGGGAGGCGAGTGAGGGCGAGCAGCTTCGTTGTCTGTACCGTCAGGGAGGTGTAGTCTTGAAGCGAGGACTCGGCGAAAGAGGCGAGGAAGGCTGGGTCATTCGCTCACCACCTCACCACAGTCACGCACCACAACACATCACGCAGCTGTGGTAGTTCAGTTACAGTTTTCCTTCACCTGCCAGTTTTATGTGTTGCAAGGATGGCCTAGTCTGCTGCTGTGGGTGAAGGTGTAGCAGGGAAAGCTGGAAATTAACAGGTCATCCAGGGATAGACACTGATGACGTTGATCTGAGCTTCGTCCCTGAAACACACGAGAAAATTGTTACAGGGGTAAGCGAATGAGGAGCGTTATGTAGTGAGTCACCCTGTATTATAAATCCTAACACTTTCAAGGTCTAATGAGCCTCTCTCAATTAATTAAATGAAGAGATACCGGAATTTTCCCGACTTCGAGAAGCTTAAGGAGGTAACTCATTATTAATCCTCAAATTCTGAAATGGCTCTACTCAGCTGAATATACACTGCTTACCATCAGACTGACTAGGGCAATAGAAGTGTTTAGTCTTTGTCAGAGTTATATCCTTATAATGGAACCGTTGTCTGTCTGTATAAGTGTTTGGTCTCAGCTTCTCCTTCTAGATGCGTGGACAGATTTTGATAAAACTTTCTGCAGGAAACACTCCCTGTGGCTCCAAAGTTTGTATAAACATTTTCTTCGGTTTCAGGGTTCCGAAAAATATTTATGTAAAAGTATTATCGTTACTCTTTAATAATTTGTTTTCTGTAATGGGGCCAAGAACCATTTTCATTGAGCCTTATCACGTACCAGTTTATTCACATGTGCTGTATTAAGCATATTGCAAATTTCAGAGAAGTAAACAAAGGAAAGTGACAGGCCAAAAGAAAGGGAGGCCATTGTAGGAATCTTACGGGTAAGTACAAATAAAGTAGGAAAAACTTTTCCTGTTACACATAATTGCAGTAGCTATGACCACCCTCAATCTCTCCTGCTAAACTGTTTCCCCTTCAGCCCTTATGTAAGTCTTTTAGGGCCATTTAGTGCTACTCAGATACCTACATGCAAAAGCGGCCTCAGTGATGATGATCTGGGAGCTGTAACGAGGTAATGTTTTATATCCTGATCACTTCCTTCTGTCTTGAATACTCCAACTCCCCAGGGTACTCCGTGCTCAAGTATGTCCTGGAAAATAAAAGGACAATAACAAGTTCATGAGTTATTACTTTCAGGTACGCAAGTTTTAAAGGGCTTACTTCTTAATCATTACTAACCTGATTTCGAGGGGAGGAGGTATTGTTTATAGTAACGTGTGTAGAATTCAACACTTGGAACCAGTTTAACTAAATGATAGATTTCCATATGAAGAAGGCTGTGACTGTAATTGGTTTTCTCCGTTCCCTGTCTGTTTTTCAAATTGCTGTGTGTGTGTGTGTGTGTGTGTGTGTGTGTGTGTGTGTGTGTGTGTGTGTGTGTGTGTGTGTACAAAGAACAGTGATTAATGTTTTTCGGAATGATCAGGAATATTATTTAAACAGACTAGTTCAGTTTCAGTTCGAGCATCTCATGTTTCTTCGATCACAGTAATATTCATGGGCGTAGCCAGAGCAGGGTGACCCAAGGGATCCAGGCTCCTCACTCATCTATAAGACTAGGGGGATGAACGTGGGAGGTAGTTATCCTGTCTCTTGGATAGATAGGCAGATAGACAGATATTCATTTAATTGTTTGCTTTGATGGTTGTTTCCTGGATTCTTTACGATTAACACTATATTTTCTTTTTTATTAATCTAGATACTTTTATAATCTGCCAGCAACCCAAAATGCAGCCCCCTTCCCCCAATAACAAAAATCGTGGGTCGCGCCCCTGGTAATATCTGCATCAAAAATTTTCTTGTGAGTGCTCAGATTGGGTGAAAGAATCCCATGTAAATGATTTGTGTTTTTGTTACTGAATGGCAATAAAAAAACAGTCCCATACTGTACAGAGACTTAAGGAAATGTAATTTTACGAGATTCTAATAACGTAAGTAGAAACAGAGGCGAGTGAGAGTTAACATTTGTACATTAGAACCAATCTCTTATTTAGTAGTGAGCAAATTCTACCGACGGGGAGACGACAACCTTAGGGAGATGAGACCTTGGAAGATGTGGACACCCTGGGGGGATATGCTGTCTCCTTGGAGATGTGACATCTTGCGGAGATGTGACACCATGTGGAGATGTGACACTTTGTAAAGATGTGACACCATGTGGAGATATGACACCATGTGGAGATGTGGACACCTTGTGGAGATGACACCTTGGGGAAACAAGTGCGACACCTTGGGAGATGTGACACCTTGGGGAGGTGTGACAGTTTTGTTCATGGGCCTCCTGGGATGTGTGGTTCAAAGTGCTTTGTATATACTGATGTCATGTCTATTGTCCACACGCACGAAGTTGTTTTAATTTTTACATCATTTGTAGACAGAAATATACTAAGCTACTAATCGTGACTTTATAGCTTTCAGAATTTTCCTAAAATACATCAGTTTATTGCATTTCTTGGGCAATGTAATGCACCGGTGTGATGAGAGTGCGGTGTGTCTTAGGGTTAAGGCCGTTTCACACCGGATACGATGCTAACTACCCTTGCGGTCGTACGCTCGCGATGTTCAAGATGTGACTTTTTCACACCGGAAGCGATGTCAGCGAGTTACATTGCGGATGTTGGAATGAGTTGTATCAGTGGAGCCATGGAAGACAGTACTGAGTGGGTCTGAGGAGGAGGAGGAGGAGGGAGGAGGAGGAGGAGGAGCTATTATTGTTCACTCTAGCTATTAACCAAGAAGGTGAAAAAGAAATGGGTACGAGACAGATGTGAAAAGATTAAAGCTGGGAGAATACCATCGCCTTTTTCAAGACCTTTCAGGTGATGAGGGGAAGAATTCAGGCACTGCTTTAGGCTGTCTCCCACTCAGTTTAATGAAGTCTTATCAGTGATTGAACGAGACATCCAGAAACAAGATACAAACTACAGGCAGTCCTTAAGTGTGGAGGACAGATTGGCAGATTGTGGCAACTGACCCCGCAAGTCCTCAAGCACTCTAGTGCGCATGCGTGACTGAAGCTTATGTCGAGAAAAAAATCGTGGAGGCGGAGGTTTGGAAAGCTATGCAAAAGCGATGTCACACGCGACCGTTATATAGGATCGCATCCAGTCTGAAACAGCCTCACTCTTGAAATAACACAAGCATTTGAAAGCTCATGTCGCTTTCCATCTGCAGCATAGCTTTCAGCATGTGTGAAACGGCCTTTACACTTGCCAAACGAACGTAAACAAACACTAGCAAACATGGGTATGCGAGGCCGATCTGGCGAGCATCAATTCTAAACGAGCTTAGATGAGAGTTCGAATGAGCGTCAGAACATCATCATCTCTTTCAAGATCCCATGCGGTGGCCACACTAATTCCAGCACTGATAACTTTTCTTCCATTGAGACATTCTGGGTATGTGAGTGATTAGAGTGGGAAATATTGAGGCCTATTTCAACTATGGAAATCCCAGGGACATGATCCAATGCTCACGGGGAGTATACACTAATGTTCGTGTTTATTTTTTTCTTTTTTGACAGTGTTTCGTTCACGCTCGTTCTCCAAATGTACAAATGGTTGGAAACATGAACCTGGGGAACGTGTCTGTGTGAAGTGGAGGTCTAGCTACAATTTCTGAACGTTCATGCATCATAGACCAAAAACGGTGAAACACACACAATAGCATCTAGATATACCGTATGTTATTTGACAGAGTATGGCACCGGCCTTATTGTCTAAGATGTCACACTATGGTCTTGCTATATCACTGAGTTCCTTTTAATTTCCTCTTACCTTCATAATAGAAAAATATGGGTCGTATGGAAGATGGAATTTATTTCCAATTTCATTACATAAATGCTAAGGCGTACCTCAGGGATCACAAAGTTTATACGACCCTCTTTCTCATTCATATAAAAATGACCTCCTATCTGTCACTCACAATCCAATACTACTCTTATACTTGATGACTCTGACCCTCATAGTTCTTTCACATTTAGTACCTCCTTTACACAATTTGATAGTATAAAATCCCAGTTAAACACAGCAATTTCTCTGAACCAAGACCTTTCTAGAAATTAATCAATGGGGGACAAACAAATCATGGTCTCATTTAATGCTCAGAAAACTAAATTCATTAATTTCTCCAACAGAAAGAATCCCTCAGACTTTCACATACTTTAAATTATGTCAATATCTCATATCCACTACAATTGATTTCCTAGGTGTTATTCTAAACCCCAACCTGTTGTTCACATGATGTTGTTCTCAGATCGAATAACTGTTCACCCACTGTGGAGTGGATGTGGTTAGCGGTTGGATTGAGACAGTTGGACAAAATTCAAAATAAAGCCATTATTAAATTAATCAATAATCCCTGCCATCATGCAAGACCTTCCTCCATTATCAGTACGTAGAGATGTTGCTTCTTTAGCATTATTTTTTAGATATTTTTACCTGTTAATGTTCAGACGAACTGGCTTCAATTGTTCCTTCCTTCTCACATTTTCTCCCGAAATACTTTAAGGCAGCTGGGAGCGCCCATGAATTCACACTCTCCTCAGCAAATGCAGAAACCTCTGCTTATCAAAATTCTTTTACCCCCAGAATCTACTACTCTCTGGAATTCACTTCCTGGGAGTTGTTTCCCACAAAGATTTAATTCACTTCAATCCAAATCTAGTTGTTATAAACATTTTATGAATGGAGGATGCCTTTAGGCACATGGACTTTTTTTTTTTTCCCCTTTGTTTTTCCTTCCTCCATTCATTATCTATATATATAAAAAAAATAGTTACTTGGATACTTTCGCGTAATATTTGACATCGTCTATTCATGTCAATGCCACCAATAAACATGTGATTATGTCAAGATTGTCAAATGTACTCAAAATGCTCGACCTCTCTTCATATTGATGTTCTACTTGGTTCATCCTGTGGCCAACTGTATATCTACCCTCTAACAAAACAAAGATGCTGTCCTTACCGTCTTTATAAACAACCTTAAATACTTTACTGTGACATAAGCAATTACAAACATAATAACTAAAATAATTATTCCCCGCTGTCTTAGATTGCCCATAATATCCCACTAACCACATTAAGACATGATGTTACCTATTCACTAAAGTCTGTCAGTTAGTACTGAAAATAAAAACGATGCCGTATTGTTAACTATATAATTGCCTTCAATTAAAATGGAATTTACTGTCGCTTGGGGCTGATATGTCATTGTATGCTTTAAATGTTTAAATTTATTCTGACACAATTGATAATGCAGGGTTGTAGTTTTACTGGCGAATGCAAGTGATGACTCGCAGCAAGCGATTCATATGAAACATTATTCTTGAACATCTTAAGGTTGAAACTCCTCACTCTTTGAAATACCGTGAAGCTGGCCTCCTTTTAAATGCATTCACACTGAGTCTCGGAACAGAAACATACTCAGATATAAAACTCTCCAGTAGGTTCTATCTGTCTATTGCCAGACACCTTTAATCCCGTAAAGGGTGGCCACAAACAAAATTGCCTCCATGTCGCCCTGTCCCCCCGCCATTTCACTGCCCTGCTCCCAGCTTACATCCCCCTCTCTCAGTAGTGTAGGGGGAGACTAAAACCTATAAATATGATGTCTTGTTTTGTCGACTATGTTCTGCACAAAGTGTTTATTATTGCCACACGTAACTATGCCACCGAGAGAAGTTGAATGGGTCAGACAGTGAACCAATTAAAACGGAACTTTTCTCTGTTCATTTTTGTCCCCACCTACAATGATCGGACTTCGCCACTCTCCAGAGAGGGCCGGACGATAAACAAATCATTGCTGCGTGCGGCTCATATTCCTGGTTTTTCCGCTGGTCCCGGCCTTCCAACACTTCTTTCTTCGTCGTTGCAGGGGAGCAAATATAAAGGTCTAGTGCTTACTTCACTGTTGGTTGTGTTTTTCTGGTGTTTGGACTTAGCCTGTAGTTTGGGGGAAAAATTCAGTATGGCAGACGAGGGCCCCCTGTTGCAGCGGTCTTCTCATTTCTCTGCACGTGCGCAGTACGACCTGTGTGACGTCATGGGATGCGTCACTCCACATCCCCTGCATACTCATTGGTCTGTTCTGACGTGCTGGTGAAGCTGATGTCCTGCTCACCCCACTACCTGCCTAGGTGTGCAGCATGGAGTACTCTTCTGGCCCTGTCACCCTTGAGGACCTTGAAGTTGACATGGCGCTGAGTGGACGAGGTGATAAGATGACTCAGAGTGACTGGTTGCACAGCTAAGCAACAAAGTAGTAGCAATGTCTTGCATAGTTGGGGAAGTAGCTGCAGAACTGCAGCAACTATCTGGTAACATGCCTTGCATCTCATCCTCGTCGGCCAGGCATCTTCCTCTGCCAAGCTGCCCTGTGCATAACACTGGACAGCAAACAGTGAGCCTTCATCCCCTGCTGCCAAATCCTCCAAGTGGCAGGTAGACTTCTGGTCCTCTGCAGAGGCCAACCACCTCTTGGATCCAACACTCCTCGCTTTCTGCAGCTTGTTAAATCCCCCTGTGTTTCAATCAAGTTGAACTTTCTGCCTCTACGCTCTCTGGGAGTTCATGCTCAGGGCTGGGACTACATCAAGCTTTTTATTCAAAGACAACACAACTGTGGACATCAAACTTTGATGGTTTGTCTGAGGTCAACCGTGCATTTCACCTTGACTGCACCTAAGTGAGATCAAGGTGTCTGCAATCACTTCCCGTTTTGTCTACATCTCCAGACGTTGCAGGGACATCGTAGATAGCGTAATTAAAGAAGAGTTCCTATCCCTTTCTTTTGGAAATTCAAGACTCACCTGAGAGGCCCTACACAAGTTTCCTACTTACCTCTTGGTTATACGTCATCCTGTCTGCAATCTGATCCCAACTTAGCCAAGGAGCTGCCAGGTGTCCACTCAGCCTGACGTTTCCACCAGAATGGGACTCCTATCAACTAGCTGGTAGTCACTCTGGAGCCTTCCTCACCCGCCACCACCAATTGTCACCTCCAGCTTCTTTCTCCTGCCACACATTGTGTGAGTTTCTGGCAAGATGAAGATGAGAACCGTGGTGTTTTCTTTTGATGCGGGGGCATTGGTCACATCTCCCCAGTATTGCTCTGTGCCAGAACAGTGTGCATGGTGCTCTGGGCAACACGATTCTTGGAAATGTCCTCAACGACCCCTTTCACTCTCCTTTCTGATACAGCCTTTGATGCAACCCAACCCGGCCACCCCCCAGATACTCTTTGCACTGGAAATGTCCCTGATGTCATCACAGAAGGGGTTGAAGCTTTGGCAACACATGCACTAGACGGCCGGGCTAACCCTGCCCCTGCTGCCAAAGCTGTGGGGCTTCACTAGCGTCACCACCACCAAAACTCCACACTGCTGCTCCCTCCTGCCTCCACTGTCAGTTTGGACTCAGCTGCAGTCACTGGAACTTCACGATGCTGTTGCCACTTTCAGGACTCGGATTAGCTTACTTATTGGCACGTTTTGATGCAATAGAAGCTCAAAAAGATTGATGGCTTGCTTAGCAAGCCACACTTGAGACATTAAATTCTCCTGGTTGAATCACAAACAAATTGGCATTACAAACAGTCACCATCCTTATGGGAGAAGCTGGACTCCTTTGTCACTCCCATTGGACGACTGAATGCTCCCCCAAGGGAAAGTCTTCCTCGTGGCACGCCACATAGCACCTCTCATGCCACCAAGGGACTTCCTCATCTGGCCCCCGCAAATGTCATGGCAAAGTTTGTGACATGGGCACAACTGTATGTCATCTCTTGGAACTATGTGGTGTTTCTTAACCAGTCTAAACTTACTGCACTCAAAGGATATGTACAAAGGCATACAGTCACCACCCAGGTACTCATTTTGTACTCACGAAATCTTTTTTGTTGGTCAGCACTGCTCTAGTAGAGGCACCTACTCTCAGTGGTTATGTTTTACGTTCATCGAGTTAGGAAATGGACTTGTCACATATGTTCACTCCTCCATCCAGCACCATTTCCTCCAAAGCTCTGTAGGACGATGAGACAAACCTTCCAGCTTCTTTGAGGTCACCATTGAAGCGGCACAATTCGGTTGTGCAACGTGTACTCTGTGCCAGGCAGGTTAAAATACAGCTGCTGTCCCAGTCTCCCACCATCTGTGGGTACATGATACACATTGGGGATTATAATGCCCGGACACCCTGCTTTGGGGGATCCTTCTGCCATCGTCATAACCTTCTAACAGGACTAAACTTCTTGACTATATCTTCATCATAATCAGCTCACCCACCGGGACACTTGGTGGAGCCACACACTCCCGAGGAGGCGCACTAAATCACGTCCTTACATCTGGCCTCATGGAATCCCGGGTCAGGTGTTCATCTATCCCTGCTCTCTTCTCTGATCACATTGCTCTTAGCCTGAATTGCTACCTCCCCTGCCACACCTTCTCCTGTATACAGGACGCGCTTGCATTGCAATCCCGTTCCAAGTACTGCTTCAGATACATCTCCTACTGTATATGACCAACCTTCTTCCCACATTCGACCTTCATTGTACCGAAAAGTTGTATTCATCACTTGTCAGCTCCACCCATGACTTCTACAGCTATTATGTCAGCAGGCCACACATTACCCGCCATCATGATGCCTACACCTGGACTCTGGATAATCGCATCACTCAGGCAGAGAGGAAGGCGGTGGAAGACGGTTTTTGTTTTCAAAGACGACCTTCCTACGATGAGTCTCCATCGGTATCGATTGTCGAGGGATGATCTTGTTGCTCTCCAGCATTGTGTTTATACCGATCTGTGGTATAAATTTACCGATAGAATCAACCATCAAACGACTGTTCGTTCCATGTGGTGCCTTATCAATGAAGGTTGTTAAGAAGACCCCTAGTGTCGTCCACCACAGTCCAGTACAGTACGCACAGGATCTTGTAGATGCGTGGTCTGCACAACACGGGCTTGCGCCCTTCCCGCACACATACAGGACGTGCTCTCCACCCAGAAAAACTTTCGAGATATTCTGTCTTCACCGCCGCTTTACTGAGGACAGACGATGAGGATGATAGGGCTATAACTGACGGCGAATTACGATATCATTCGCTAGGGGTAGGGTAACGGCTCCAGGTGATGATGGCATCACGTTTCTTCTGTCCTCCATGTCCTTCTGAGAGTTCCTGGTAATCGAATTCTCCAGCTGTTCAACTTTTGCATCTGTCTGGGATACATGTCAAAAGCCTGGACTCACAGTACAATCCTGCCTATTCCTAAACATGGCACTGATAAATTCCGACCTTTGTTTCCCTCACCTCCTGCTTCAGTAAAGTACTAGAACATATCCTTCTCACAAGACTCTTGTTTCTAGGGCTGGGTGGACAAGCTCTTGCCCCGACTGTACGGCTTTTTACCACAGCGAGGGACACATCACTGCCTCATGGAGATATATTAACTCCTATCCCCCACCATGAGGGTGGCCTTCATTGATTTAATGAGTGCATTTGATGTCGTCAACGGACACATCATCCTCGATCAGCTAGTGGATTTTGGAGTTAATGGAAACCTGTTGCTGTATGGATACATGGTTACCTGTCCAGCCAGGTCCTCCCGTGTTCATTTTAAGTGGCGCATACAGCACTGCTAAGGATTTCGAGCTTGGGTACTCCGGCTGCTGTGGTGTCCTTAGTCCTTTTTTGTTTAATATCCTCATACATCGTCTACTCACCCTCCTACCTGTTATAGATTAAAGTTTAGGGAAATTATCTGGGGAAACAAATTCTAAAGAGGAGTTTGATGAGAGCTAAAGAAGAATCAGAGTATGTTATACACATTAACATTCTCAAGATATCATTTATATCCCTGTAATATTAACACAGTTCATATTTATAACAAGGTGGAGGATACCAGTGTAGCAGACTGAATCACTAAGGGAAAGGCATCAGGTAATCTCCAAAACCACCTAAAATATGTCCATATGGAAGTACAGTAAATCCTTGTTATATGCTAGAGATGTTTTCCAATGTCTCACAGCTTTTTTCATACAACTAGGCTTATTAGAGGATGTGAGAACTTGGCTTTTTTTGGTAGCAATAGGACTATAAATATGCAATTCTTCTGTAGTTCACTGCTGACTTAGAAAGAAAAAGATAATCAAAAGAAGCAATTTATAACTCCCTCTCTACTGCCATATGCCCTGGAACCACGATTACTTGCTAGGCTGATGAAATCTGCATTCACTCAAATTCCCCAGCAGATCTGCAATGTTTCCTTCACATGCTCTCATGAGTCGGCTTCCAAATGAAGACTCATTATCTCTCCAGGAAAGAGTAGAATCTTCACTTCCCATCCAACAAGAACACTGCCTGTATTCTCTGTCGGGGATTGTGTTATTTCTCTGTGCATGCAGTACCTTTATCTGGGGGGACCAGTACGGATTTCTCCCTCCATTCCTGCAAGACAACGTGATTGCATCCATTTGTTCAGGATCTGCTGACCTGGCTACAGAGGTGCCTAAAAACTCTCAAGTGGCTCATACTAATCATATCTCTATTCCTGTAGCACGAACCATATACATAGCATTCATTCGATCAGTTGTTGATTATCTTTCACCCGCTCTTTGTCAACTTTCCAGAACAAGTATTACAACCTCCTGAGAAGTTCCAAACCGCAGTAATGAGATTCATCCTGGCCTACTCCTGGCCCAACCAGAATTGTCAACATGCAACTTGAACTCAGCTTTCCACCACTTGTTGAGACTCTTGAGAGAATATACTTCATGTTGGCATATTTCTGCTGTTGTTGTTTTTTTTATGCGAGGAAGAAGGGAACCAAAGGCCATGAGCTCCGCGAGTAACTGCTCCCTCCAAGAGAAAAACAAAATACAATAGAGAGCCAAATTCAAGATCCGATCATTTTGAGATGCCTGGACACACTGCGTTTGAAAGACTGGAGATCATAGGCAGCAGGAAGCAAAGATAGAGGGAGACAGACTCCAGAGCTGACCTGTTGCATAAATGAAAGACTGGGAGTAACGGTTAACTCTTTTTTGCATTAGAGAGTTGGACAGAAAAGGGATGAAAGTTTGCTGCCAGACAGGTGCTACGTGCCCGTCGTAGAGGTGGAGGAATGCAAGCAGATGAATTCAGAGGAGCAGTGACCATTAAAGTAGCGATAGAAAAGAGATAAAGATACAACAGTACAAGTGACGAGACAGAGGTTGAAGGGAGTCAGTAAGAGGAGGAGAGTTAATGAGACGAAAAGCCTTTGACTCCACCCTATTGAGAAGAGCTGTATGTGGGGAGCCTCCCCACACATGAGAGTTGCACTCCACACAGGGGCGGATAAAACCCCTGTATAGAGTCAACAATTTTGCAGGGCTAAAGAAAGAGCGGAGCTGGCTTAGAGACACCTAATCTCTTGGAAGCAGATTTTACAAGAGATGTAATATGATCTTTCCAAGATAAGTCGCGAGTAAAAGAAACCCCAAGCGTGTTCAAGGATGATGCAGGATTAAGCTGAATATTATTAATCATTAGCAGGTATACCTGTGGAAGATTTTGCTCAAGATAGGTGTAAGAACTGAGTCTTAGATGCATTAAAGACAACCATATTATTTTTACCCCAGTCAGAGATACGAGCTGCCGTACATTAGGTGTGCCATAGCCTCATCCCTTGTTTGTTGAAGTAATCAAGTGAGATGGGCGTTGTGGGAACCGAATGGAAAGGTGAAGGGTGGAGTCATCATGTATGAGTGGATAGGGTTAGATGTACAGAAGGTCATTGATGAATACAAAAGGAAGAGAGGTTATACATAGGACAGAGCCCTGAGGAACACCACTGTTGATAGATCTAGGAGAAGAATGATGGCTGTCTACAACAGTGGCTATAGAACGACCAGAAAGGAAGCTAGTGATGAAGGCACAGATAGAAGGATAGAAACCGCAAGAGGGCAGTTTGGAAATTAAAGAATTATGCCAGATTCGATTGAAAGCCTTTGACAACAAGTGCAACGGCAAAGCTTTCGCCAAAGTCCCGAAAGGAGGATGACCAGGAGTCTGGAAAGGTAGGTGAGAAGATTTCAGTGGAGCGTCCCTGACGGAACCCGTACTGACGATCGGAAAGAAGGTTGTGATAGGAAAGATGCTTTAAAAGTTTTCTGGCTGAGAATTGACTCAGAAAACTTCTTTGGAAATACAGGACGGTTAAAGCAATTGGACGATAGTTGGAGGGTTGGGAGTGGTCACCCTTCTTTGGGACAGGCTGAATGAGAGCAAACTTCCAGCAAGAAGGAAAGGTACAAGTTGACAGACAAAGGCGAAAGGGTTTGCCTAGGCAGGGTGTAAGCACAGAAGCACAGTTCTTGGAGAACAACAGGAGGGACCCCATCAGGCCCATATGCCTTGTTAGTATTGGAGGCCAGTGATGGCAGAAAATACATCAATTGAAGAAATTTTAATATCAGCCATGAGGAAGTCAGAGGGGGAAGAGATGGAGGAACAGCACTGGAATCGTCTAAGGAGGAATTGGAGGAGAAAGTCTGTGCTAAGAGATCTGCTTTATCAGTAGAAGAAATAGCTACAGAACCATCAGAGTAGAAAAGAGGAGGGAAGGATGATGAGGTAAAGTTGAAAGAAAGATTTTTGGCAAGGTGCCAGAAGGAGCGGGAAGAATTCGAGTTGGAGAGTTGAGAGCATTTAGCATGGATGTAATTATTTTTAGTAGAGCGAAGAACAGACTTAGCACGATTCCGGGCAGAAACGTAAAGATGATGTGATTCAGGGGTGGGTTGGAAGCTCCAGTAGCCTTTTGTAGGGCCCTCTCCTTGTTGCGGACAGCATTAGAACAATCGTGATTAAATCAAGGCTTTCTTACAAGTAGTCAGTTGAAATGAGAAAGGACAGCGCTCACATGCCCGAGAGAAGCAAATCTCCGCAATGCAGCAAGGCACACTCAGATGGCTCACGGCCATGGAAGCAATAATCATTCTAGAGAAAA
Organism: Coenobita brevimanus; assembly: GCF_032717465.1. Taxonomy (NCBI): domain Eukaryota; kingdom Metazoa; phylum Arthropoda; class Malacostraca; order Decapoda; family Coenobitidae; genus Coenobita; species Coenobita brevimanus. The sequence goes on from NW_027643893.1 coordinate 35,354, forward strand.
TCAAAGTTAGCACTGCCTGAGGGCCTCCAGGTCCGCGGCTCCAAAAATGCCACACGGACGTTTCCCTGGAGGGTCCACAGGTTGCACCGGAGTGATAGGACAGGTTAAGGTAATAAGGTTGTGATCGGGAGAGCCCAACGGAGAGAAAAGATTAATTAGAGTAAGCTTATTGATTAGTTGTGAGGAAGAGGTCAAGTATGTTTGGGCTCTCCTCCAAGGTGTAGGTCAGGGATACGGATAGGGTGTTGTACAAGCTGCTCTGGGTCATTAAGGATAGAAAAGATGTAGGCTTGTTTACCAGGTGGATCCGTGAAAGGAGATAGAATGCCAAAGCAGATAGTGGACATTGAAATCTCCTAGAATGTGTGATTTCAGAGAAAGGAGAAATGGATAGAATGTGTTCCATCTAGAAGCAAGACAGGTCGAAGTTAAATGTTTCTGATAGTCAGTAGAATTAAGCGGATAAGTAAACAGCACAGATATATTTAGCCAGAGAATGACAGGAAAGCCGAAGCCAGAGTGTAGAGAATTCAGAAGAATCGAGTTCAGAAACACGAAGAGCAAGATAAGTCAAGCAGGCAGATACACAACAGCCACCTTTGGCTTTGAAATGAGTATAGAGAAAGTAGGAGGATAGAAAAAAGGGCTTGCTGTCAGTTGCCTCAGACAGCTGAGTCTCCGTTAGAAAAAGAAGGTGAGGTTTAGAGGAGGAGAGGTGGTGCTCAACAGAGCGAAAGTTAGAAGAAAGGTCGAATGTTGCAGAACAAGAAGAAGAGAGTCAGATTAGTGGTGAACCTGAGGGGACTCGAGCTGCTCATCGGGAGAGGGGCGGATGACAGGGGCATTTGAGGTCCCCCTCCCTGGGGACTCCGAGGCTTGGTAAAGAGACGCCATTTTAAATGAATTTTGAATAGGATGTGTAGTGTGTACTGTGCATGTAGTTTGGTGTAGATAGAGAAATTTGTACTGGAGAGCATGCTGGCCTACTCTCTGTGTAACTGAGACACTGTGTTCAGCAAGTGGGGGAAGGTCATGAACTAGTCCTGAGGGCTGATGCAGGGGAGCTCCAGCACTCCCTCATTCATCAGCTTTCCATCCACCTCGGGAGTACTGCCCTGCTCGACTGGTGCTACAGTCTACTCCATACATTATCCTCACCTTTCTTCATATTGGCTCTCACATCATTCGGATTTCCCTTGATCCCACCGCCGCACCAAGGCCTCTGCTTTACAGTGGTGGCCACACACTCAGTTAATACTGTTTGTTCGAACGTCCGACGGCTAAATATCAACGTACCGGTGCTTGCTGCTGAGGGGATGGACTATGGCATTCCACCTTGGCAGACCCCTGTGCCTGCTATCTCATACACTACCGGCCTCCAAGACTGATCTGCCTCAGCTTCAGAAACAGCTAGCTTTGGAGACCATCGCCAGGTTGTCATTGTCCCTCCCTTCGGCCCACCATATTTACACTGATGGCTCCCTGCAGGAGGATGGCAGTGCTGGCTCTGTCGTGTAATTTCCCAAAGTCTGGACCTACTTCAGGGGGGCTGGTTGAGCCATAGACTGCCAACCTCGTCGAGTTGTACGGGCTGGTGAACTATTGGACTCCTAGATGCAGTTACTTTTTAATGTATGTTCCTGTATTGTTATCCACGTATTTTTTCCTGTTTATGACTCTGAACCACTCGCAGTCATTGCAGAATCACGCAGAAAGCATATAATCGTATATACAGGGACGTATGATATTGCACATATCTTCACAGTGCAATACTCCAAGTTTATCCGACTCTGACCGTGTGAAGTGTAGGCAAACATATAGCTTTACCCCTTTTCCTTACCCAGGCAGAAAAATATCATACTCTTCCACACTCAATGCATATACAGGCAGCAACATATATTGCTAAAAAAACAACGTAAAATGAGAGAGAAAGGTGAACGTTTTATTACTGGAAAAATATGTTTTTCCCCGTCTGGTAAACGTATTTATTTCTGCTTTCTCTCTCTATTC
>NW_027643894.1:0-36402 GCF_032717465.1 Coenobita brevimanus
GTAAAGTGAAAATGGATTCATATACTTGAGAAGTACGTTTCTCCAGATCAGTGATACCAAGAGTTCTAAAGAAGGTATTTGTAGGCTCTCAGATCAGAGAATTGAGAAAGAGATGACAGAACTGAAGGAGAATTGAATGAAGTTGAGAAAAACCTGGCAGAGTTTTCAAAAGTGTTCAGCACAGACTCTTTGGGAAACTTCAAGGCTGAAAACTAATCCAGAAATAGTGTGTGAGTTTCTTAAGTCTTACCAGGCAGTGGGGTGAAAGATGTCGTTAAAGAATAAGTTTTTGGACTCTCACCTTAGACTTTTTTTCCAGAAAACCTGTATGCAGTGAGTACATTTTCATGTAGGGAGCAATTTCTAAGATGGAAATGCGTTACCAAGGCAACTGGAGCTCCAGTATGTTGGCTGTCTACTGTATTTCTAATATGGAAAAGCAGGCACCAAGGCAACCGGAGCTCCAGTATGTTGGCTGACTACTGCTGGACTCTTTTAAAGAGTGACATTCTTGAGGCAATGCACCTGCTAGAAAATTAAAATTAAAGCAACTTTTTAAACTAAGAGTTTGTAATCTTGTATAAGTATGTAAATATATGGATTTTTAAAAAATTAAATTGCATGTCACTCAAAAACCTTACCTGATGGAGAAATTTTACAAACATACTGACGGTATGGATTAAGTACGGGAATACTATTCGAATCAGGTATTTTCATCCCTGGGACAATTCTTTTCCGTCCCAGCGTTACCATCCTACCCTTTTCTTTTAGAATTGCTGTAATTGTTGTTATTCACAGATGATAGCGTTACACCTCACCCACCTGTCTGTGCCACCCACTCTTATCTATGCCACCTGCTCCATCTATGCTACCCACCTTCCCATGTGTAAATAAATTTTCTTATCACTTCTAAAATTACCCTCCCATCTACCCACACCACCCTCCCATCTACCAATACCATCATCCCATCTGCAATACACCACCCCTTCCATCCACCTACACCACCCTTCCATTCGCCTACACCATCCTCCCATACACCTGGCACACCATCTTCTCCCATACACCTGCACCACCCTCCCATCCACCTTGTAATGTATCAATTTCCTCCCATTCACCTATACCATCCTCCCATCCACCTGAACAACCCAATCATTTACACCACCCTCCCATCACCACCATTTATCCACCTTTCACTGTCCCATCTATGTCACCCGTCCACCTGCACCACCCACCCATATGTACCACCCAACCATCTGCAACACCCATCCACCTAAACCACCCATCCACCCATAGATCATCCATCCACCTGCCTAATGCCCAGCAGCTTGCACCACCCAGCAAAGACTGACTTGAAGTTCCTTCCCTTGGTCCGAGTGGAGCTCATTTGGAACACCAAAACAGCAGAAAAACTGGTCCACGAGCACCCTTGCAACAGTGGTGGATTCCTGGTCTGATATGGCATAAGCCTAAGGTCACTTCTTGGTGAAATAGTCCAGTGCCAGACAGATCTATCTGTTCCCATCTGCTGTGAGAGGCAAAGGTTCCTAATAGTGTCCACTGCAACCCTCTCCATTGCAGCTCCAGACTGGTACAGCTTCAGTGGAGCATGTGGGCGCATCTTGGATTCCCTTCTTCACCAGTTGGCTTTGGGCCCAATGGACATGGTTGGACAGTTGAAGATAACAAACCGCGGGTGGTTTGGTTTGAGGGGGTCCCAGACCCCAGCCCTGTGTAAAGGAGGACAAAGGTGACAATGAGGAAAGCGAGAATGATGATAAAAGCCAGCATATAGTGCGTCTTCATATGAAGAAGATAGTGATTATGCACAAAACCCAACTCAACTGTAATTTCACTGGAGACTCGGTTTATGTTTGTTAAATTAATTCAGGTCACTATTATGTACGGACGGTATTTTATGTGAGAAATAACTGAATCTGTAGCTTTGCAAAAAAGGCCTAACTTTAAAAAAAAAAAATGTCACGGCCACTGCATTTGTATTAAATTGAAACCAAAGCTTTTTTTCAAATGCTGCCCATATGACTTAAGTTTGAGCCATATGGGTGTGTTTGTTTGTGTTTCCCCATGCCCAATGAAGGAGCTAGGCAAGAGTTTTAATTGCAAAGATAATCGATATTCTATTAAATCTGAGGTCATGTGATCTTTTGAACCCTATTGACGTCAATAATAGGCTCTAACCCAATTCTGCATAAATCTTATATCACTGAAGGACAGTTCAGTACTAAGTATTTTGGTGTACATATCACAGTTCTGCACTGACTATTTTGTCAGAAAGAGCCGTATATATTTGCCCTACCCCATAATTTTGAAGAAGCAGTGGATGTCACAAAACAGTGGAAAAGGGTTAATACCGCCCACACCCACCACTGGTCAAACTTAAGACTACCCATTTCAAATATATCTCCATTTTGTTTTCCGTTATCATCTCCTTACAAACTTCCGTAACAAGGGCGGCACCTGTTGTTATATCAAATCCCAATATGCAGTTGACACTATTTTAAGCTTCACTTCATCCTGTTTTGATTACTAATTATATAAATTAAATTATCAAAACATTACCAATTATATTTGTGTAGTTTATCGTTCACCCACTGCTTCTTCAGAACCCAGTGTATTTGATTCCATATCCACTCAGTTGAGTAACCTTGACCTTGCCCTTGGCACAGAAACTACCATTTTGGGTGATTTTAACATACACAGTGTTGAATGGTTATTGCATTCTGCCCTGACTGACTACACTGGTCTAGAGTGCGAGCTGTTTGCGGAATCGTGTAATCTCACCCAGTTGGTAAAGCAACCAACCAGAATACCTGATAATCCTGACCATAATGCCCATCTCTTGGATTTATTCTTGACAAATAATCCAGATCAATACAGGATAGAGGTACTGTCATCACGTGGATCCTCAGACCACGATCTCATCAAAGCCTCATTAGTTAACCCACACCTCTCGTTCTGAACCTGTCAGGGTGACCCGATGGCACATTAATAGGGCAGACTGGGATGGATTTAGAAATTATCTTGCTGATGTTCTATGGCAGTCTTTTCTTCTCTAGTGATCCCACTTCTACCCAGTCCCACATTTGCGACATAATACTAGCTGGTATGGATTTATTCATACCAAGTCAACAGGTCACTAAAAGATCGAACTCTCCAAAATGGTTTGATGGCAACTGTGCCAGAGCAAATACCCAAAAGTCATTAGCATATAACTCTTACTTAAAATCAAAAACATCTGAATCACTCTCCCAATTTAAAATTGCTAGAAATCATGCAAAAGCTGTATTAAATCTATCTAAATCAAACTTTCTTCAAAAGCAAGCATCAAAACTACTTAACAACCCTAATGGCAATAGAATATTCTGGTCAACTCTTAATTCTTTCAATAATAACTTTAACAAATCATCTTCCATTCCCCCACTAAAATCTTCAGATGGCGACATTACAAATGACCCACGTGGGCAAGCAGATATCTTTGCCTGTACCTTTGCCAGAAGCTCTACCATAGACGACATCAGCCAGTATGTCCCAGTACTGGAACTTGATTCTCCTGAAATTGCCCCACTTAAAATACAGACAAGATACGTAAAATCCATCCTAGACAATTTACCTACCAACAAAGCTCCAGGCCCAGATGGAATTCCGCCAATTGTTTTGAAAAGTGTTCCCCTGAACTTGCCTCTGTCCTAGCTAACTTATTCAGAATATGCATACGTACTTCATTGTTCCCAAATTCATGGAAAGAAGCCAATATCCACCCAGTTCCGAAGAAAGGAAGTTCGTCTGACCTCTCCAATTACAGACCAATAGCTGTCACATCTTCTCTTGGTAAGGTATATATTTGAAACTTTAATTAATAAGCACATTGTTCAACATCTTGAATCCAACAACTTAAATAGTGATAGACAATATGGTTTTCGCCACGAAAGATCCACCATTGACATACTCAATCTCTTAACTCATACCATTCATCAATCAATTGATCTTTTGGAGAAACTCATGCAGTAGCTCTTGATATCTCTAAAGCTTTCGACAGAGTATGGCACCGTTCCCTACTGTCCAAACTCCCTTGCAATGAATTAACATCTTTTGTTCCTTTGATTTCTTCATATCTTAGTGACAGGAAAATAAGAGTAAAAGTAGATGATGTATATTCCAATTTTCACTTAATTAAGGCCGGCGTGCTGCAGGGATCAGTTCTGATGCCAACCCTATTTCTGGTTCATATTAATGATCTCTTATCTGTCACCCACAATCCTATTCACTCATATGCAGATGACTCAACACTACATAGTTCATTCACACTCAGACATCCATTTACAAAGTCTAATATCTCCACCTCTCAACTCAGTACAGCCATCTCCATAAATCAAGATCTATCTACAATCAGTGAATGGGGACAAAACAACCTTGTCTCTTTTAATGCTAGTAAAACTAAATATATATGCAGTTTACTAATAGACAGATATTGCCAGATTCGTACATTACCTTCAGTGCTACTAATATTCCCATCTCCAAAAGTATTGAAATTCTTGGCGTCTCACTTAACAGTGCCCTCAGCTGGACCTCTCATGTCAGATCACTTGCTAAAACCGCCTCAAAGAAACTTGGATTATTGTACTGAGTCCGTAACTTCTTCGCCAATGAGCAGTTAGCTATAATTTATAAGAGTCATGTGTGCTGTCAGCTTGAATATTCTTCACTCTTGTGGAATGGTTGTGGAGAGTGTTGCATTAAGACAACTAGACAAAAATTCAGAACAAAGCTGTTAGAATCATTAAAAACCCTGCCATTACATATAAACTACCTCCCCTGCAAGTAAGAAGGAATGTTGCCTCCCTTGCATTATTTTACAGATATTTTTTTGGGAAATGCTCAAACGAAGTTGCGTCCATGGTGCCACCTCTCCATGCCTTCCCTCGTGCTACACGGGCATCTGGTAGCGCTCATGACTAGAATGTCAGCCATATTGCAGAACTTCTGCCTATCAGAATTCTTTCATTCCCCGAACTGCATCTCTCTGGAACTCGCTTCCCCAGAGTTGTTTTCCTCCAAGTTTCTACCCACAACTGTTCAAGTCTAACTGTTAGATATTTTATGAACAGAGGACACCAGTAATCTGGTGTATGGATTTTTTCTTTTTTTACTCATTTGTTTTTCCTTCCTCTGTTCTGTTATTTATAAAAAAAAAAAATGCCCCAAGGTACACGCTTTTCAAAAAACAGTAACAAAACATCTGATACATTTTGTTAATTAAATGGTCCCCAGCTCTTGGACTATAAGATCGTGATCTAAATTCTTCAATGGCCCTTTTAGTGAAACTAAGTTACCTAATGTTTAGTGAAAAGCCTAATGTTTTTATGGCCATATATGGAAAACCTGTAATTGTTACAAGGAATTAGCCTTCATCTCACAGAGTGTAGGCAAAAGGTAATTCAAAACACCCATAAATGTTTCATCATCATCATTACATGCTTAACAGAGTTAATCAAGTGTGGGTGCTGGTACACACTTTTGCTTTCTTAGTTTTAATATCATAAGTGTTTTGTCTCCGGTCGTAATTTCATCATACGGTGATGGTATTTTTGTTCTTTTCAGCCTCTATCATTTTAACGGATTTCTCTCTCTCTCTCTCTCTCTCTCTCTCTCTCGAATATATAAGTTTGTAGTCAATTTCTTCATTGAATTTTCTTTTTGACAATAGTAGAAAATGATTACTGGAGACATGAAAGGCTGGTTGTACTGAAGTGATAATAAAGAAGGCTGGTAATAGCTTTTAGAGGACGGTTAGGCACTCCTGATATAAGAAAAGCCTTGTGACGGTGGTGAAAATAAAATTGTTATCTCTCTTTTGGTCTCGTCTTCATTATATTGTTCCACTTCAATCCAGGATATTTTATTCAGCATAGAGTTCGTATTCTCGTCGGGAAAGGAGGCTTCCTAGCACGTTTTCCTTAACGATTTATTTCCCAAGGTACCCATTATTCTTTTTTTTTTTTCGCTTACATCTTTTTAATGTTGTCATAGATTGCATGAATATCAAGAATAAAGTAAATGAGCAGAATGAGAAATAAACCGGTATGGAGGAGGAGTTTGTATACTTCCTAACCACACGAGATTCGCGTCTATCGTCACAGTAGCCGTCTTATGGTCATGGCCTATCAGATGATCTATTCCAGCAGACCCCACATGTGTTTATTCAGCTGAGAGTGAGTAGTAGGGTCATAAGTGTTGATGCTGGCATCATTAACCCTTTTATGGTTGTGGACAACTATACCACGTTTGCTCTAACCTGTCAGACATCCTTAACTCCTTTCGGCTTGGTTAATGGCCAAGTGTTCAAAGGAGTACAAATGAAAGTAGCAAACGGCAATAAGCCTAATGACCCTCTCGAGGTTGTATGTTACAGAGAAGAGTTAAAGAGTTTAACAGGGCTCCCTTTCAACGTCTATCTCAGCAGTTACTTCACCAAACAGGGGATGAGGCTATGGCACACCTAATGTCTGACTTGGCTCTTATCTGACTGGGGTAAAAGTAATCTTACTGTTTTTAATGCATCAAAAACCCAGTTCTTAAACTTATTAACCAGAAAAAATCTTCCACAGGAGTAAGCCTACCCACTTAATGTTTAATAATTTCCAGCTCAATCCTGCATCATCGTTTAACATACTTGGGGTTTCATTCTCTCAGAATTTATCTTGGAAAGATTACATTTCTTGTAAAATCTGCTTCCAAGAGATTAGGTGTGCTAAGCCAACTCCGTACCTTCTTTACTCCGCACAGCTGTTGACTTTACCCACGGATTTTATTCGCTCCTGTGTAGAGTACAACTCTCATGTGTGGGGAGGCTCCCCACATACAGTTCTTCTCAACAAGGTGTAGTCAAAGGCTTTTCGTCTCATTAACTCTTCTCTTACTGGCTTCCTTCAATCTTTGTCTCTTCGCCACACTGTTGCATCTTTATCTCTTTTCTATCACAACTTCGACGGTCACTGCTCCTCTGAACTGTTTGCTTGCATCTCTCCACCTCTACATTGGGCTTGTAGCACCCGTCCATCAATAAACTCTCAACTCTTTTCTGTCCAACTCTATAATGCAAGAGTTAACCATTACACCCAGTCTTTCATTTATGCAACAGGTCAACTCAGGAACTGTCTCCCTCTGTATTTCCTACTTCCTGTGATCTTCAGTCTGTCAAACGCAGTGTGTCCAGACATCTCGAAATTAACGGATCTTGAATTTGGCTCTCTATAATTTGTATTTTTTGTTTTGTTCATGGAAGGAACGGTTTGATGGCTCCTGGCCTTTGGTTCCTTCTTCCTTGAAAAAAAATATATAATTATATATATCAGACCCTCTTAACCGAAGCCGGCAGGAAATACAGCTATTTGCCGGACTACCATCAACAAGAGAAATGTTGTCATGTAAATTTCACACGAAATAGTGAAAGTTAAACCGCTATTCTGCTGTATCTTAATATTTAAGGGAAAATGGACACCAGTTTACTAACAATATCGTGCTGTAGCAGTATTCTTCTTTATCAAAAGGTAAGGAAAACTATGAGCCAGATTTTTAGAAATTCACCTATGACCATATTTAAGTGGGGATTCGAGTTTAGGAACCTGTCCAAGCTACTTTGATTTGTAAATACTGCACCATAGCCTTCCACATTCCTAGGCGGTGTGTTCACTATGTTTACAACAGTTGAAGGAAGGAAATGAATTGCATAATTTTACTGGAAACTGCTAATAATTCTATGTACTTAAATCTGTCTAAAGTGCTTATTGACTACCGCACCATGTTATCTTGTCATTTAAAAGTCTTATACTCTTGATTCAATTTAATTTCCTCGTAGTCTACGCTTTGATAATCTCTATTACGTAAGCTCTTTTAAGTTTACCTAATTTGGTTGATTTATCATTCTTGATGTCGTTTTTGTCACTCCTTAATGTATTTTCTCTAAATTTTCCATATCGTTTTTGTAATAGGGTGACCTAAACCAAAAGAAGTACTCCAGATGAGGACATAGTAATAAGGTGATGATATTCTCTGATTTGAAATTGAATGTTCTTTGAATCCAACTAGTTTGTTTTTCTTTCTGGCATCCGTGCATTGTTGACTGTTTTAAATCAGGAGTACCACTAATCTTTTTCTTTGTTTAAATTTCTGAATTGAATTGTATCTATAGCTTAGGGTAACTCTTCGTTTTTCCTCCTATTATTGAGGAATTTTCACTTGTCAGTATCAAACTCCATTTGCTAGAATTTACCTCGGTTGAACAATTTGTCAAGATATCTCTGAATTTTCTGCCATTCCTCGAGTGTTTTTGCTCTGCTACTGATGTTTGTTTCTTCAGCAAATTGGTTATTTTACAAAGCAAACCGTTGGCAGTATCATCGATATAAATTATAAACAATGAAACCCCCAAACTGAACCTTGTGCACTCATTTGTGACACTCGTCGAATCTGATCCCTTGTCCATTTACAACTATCAGTTTACGTGACGTGAGCCAGTTTCCAATGCACATTGCCATTGATACCACAGACTCTAAACTTCTGAAGGCATCTCTTACGGGGGACACTGTCATATGTTCTCGATAAATAAAGTTAGATTACACTAACAGAATTCGATATACTGTACATATCAATAATATTACTGAAATAATCAAGGAGACTATTTAGACGTGATCGATTATTGCTGATGCTGTGTCTTTCATGAGACTTTGTTCTAAATGCTTAACTTTTTTTTTTTTTTAATGTTTCCAACAACTTGCGTACCACTGATGCTAAACTAAGTGGACGGTAATTTCCTGGCTGTGCTTTACTACCCAATTTGAATACTAGAATTACTTTTGCTAGTTTCTCATGCAGTACAAGGCCACTCCTTAATGATATATTAAAATTTGAGCAAAAGGCTTGGATATTTCATTTCTTACTGCCATTGATGCTGACAGAAATTCTGGCACCGGTGTGGTGTTCTGTTGATCTTAAGTTTATGGCAAAAGAACATTCTCTCTCTATCTCTTTCGCATATTATTGATAATATTTGTACCTTCTACATGTACAAGGGAAAAGGAAGGAATATTGAACGTATACACTAATACAGAGAAAGCAGTAGGAATTTTAGCCATTTCATTCACATCTTTAGTTGGCTGTCCAATTGTTAAAATCAGTGGACCTTATGTCAGAGTTTGAACCTTTTTGTTTCTGATATAACTAAAAAATGTTTTGAATTTGATTTACTGACGCTTTCATTATATGCTTCAAGTTTTGTTTTTTTTGCTTTGTTTTGAATTTTGCTTTGTTTTGAATTTGATATGCTGACGTTTTCATTATATGCATTAAGTTTTTTTTTTTTTTTTTGATTTATTAACATTTTAGCGTTTCAGAGGAGTCTATTGTAGGTTCACGTAATTAGTAAACAGAGAGATTTATACCTACCCCATGACGAAGGCCCATTGAATTTCATGCAACCACGACATGTTATTCAAACTGGGGAAGTGGCGAAGTTCCGTCATGTGAAGACAAGCTGATTAGTATTCCTTTTAACGCCAGACTGTTTTATTGAGCAGGGAGTGGGTCATATGATCCTTAAAGTGTTCACCCACTCGGCAAGGGAGCGTGCCGTTGTTTTTTCATGTTGTCACTGCCATTTTCTGACTTTTTTTTTTTTTTTTTTTTTTTTTTTGGGGGTCATCTTACGGTAGACTTTTTGAAACTGAGTGGCTAAATAATAACTGTATAATTGTGCCAATAAACCCCTTCAATCTGAGACCCATTCCTGAGCTGAAAGAAACCAATTTGCCACCAGCAGGAATAAATAAGACTGCATCCATATTCACGGGATTAAAGAAAGGAAAAAGTCACTCCTGCGTTAAACAGAATTGCTTATTTGTAGTCAGAATAAAAGTCCAGTGTTTTTGCTTTGAAAGTTTAACGTAAAAAGACAGAGGCATTTCTAAGTTAAATAAAATTGTTGGTTGTAAGGGAGACTAAACCATTAAATATCCCCCATCAGAAGGGAGTTCCGGGGTTGAAACGTGCCTTGGCTTCCTGATAAGTGATCGACACGTCCTCTCTCTTAAAGGATGCTCCCTGCCTGAGTAAGTTATATGTTGTATATACGTTCGTTTAAGTCTTTCTGAGTTTATGTAAATTACCAAAAAATGACAGTCATCCATCAGTAATTCCTCCAAAGTCCACCTGTTTATGCATGGTTTATCAATGGGTCTAAAGTCCTCCTAGGTTCACCCATGAATTATTCACCATTTATCATAAAGCCCAAGCAAGGCCAACAAAGAATTATACATCAATCATCATTGCATCCACGTACGTCAATCCAACATTTATTCCCGATGACGAAACGGAAGGCTTTGTCCACTTGTTCTTTGGCGCTCTACAGGGTGCAATGATGGACCGATTTTGACGACTGTGTGATATGAATCCTTCCCACCTGCCGGTGTGCCTTCATCAGAGTGGTCAACACGCTTAGATCAATCCCAAGGACGCTGTGACACAAGGAATATCTTTGTCATGCACTAAAGTCTGCATTTATATCAGTATGGGCATAACACTGGTATTGGTGGCAAGGATGTTCAACATACAGTAATGTTTGCCCTTATAATGGTACAACTCATAAATGAATAAATGAATAAATACGTTCCCGTGTCGCTGCCTCAGTAAATGGTGGAGGTAGGTAAGTAGGGAGGTAGCTAGAGTGTTAGGTAGGTAGGGAAGCTGGCAGGGAGACAGGTAGTTAGGTAGATAGGGTGGTAGGCAGGGTGGTAAGCAGGGAGGCAGGTAGGTAGATACTTAGACAGGTAGGGGAGTGAGCAAGTAAGAAGCTAGGTAGGCAGGTAGGGAAGTATGTAGACAGGTAGGCAGAGGGGCAAGTAGGGAGGTAGGTAGGTAAGAAGTTCAACTAGGGAGGAAGGCAGGAAGGTGTGCAGGGAGACAGGTAGGAAGGTAAGTAGAAGTGTAGTCAGAGGTGGGCAGGGAGATAGGTAGGAAGGTAAGTAGGAAGGGGTGTGGTCAGGGAGGTAGGCAGGGAAATAAACAACAAGGAAGGTAAGTGGGGAGATAGGTAGGCAAGGACATAGGTAAGCAGGAAGGTAGGTAGACAGTGAGGTAGGTAGCTGAATAGGTTGGTGGGCAGAGATATATGATAACTTGAGATGCAGGGAGGAAGCGAAAAACGACAAATTAATCTTAACATGCTAAAGGATTAATTGCACCTTAATACCTGCCAGTGAAAGAATCACAGATTCTGACTGAGTGGCTGCATAACCCAAGATTAACACAAGACACAGAATCCGGTGCACAAGGCAAGGATTTCGTCTTCGGGACACTAGCTAGTGTATGCTCGTACAATAGCTAGTATATACAGTACATACATCCATAAATGTAATATATGTACTATATATATATATATATATATATATATATATATATATATATATATATATATATATATCATTCATTCATTCATTGCCAGACGCCATGTATCCCAAACGGGGTGGCCAACGGCTTAGAGTTAATTGTTTTACAGGGAGGCACTAATCCTCCACCAACCCCACTTGACACGTAGGGATGCCAACAGCATCTGGTGTTCCCAGGTGGTCACCCATCCACGTACTAACCAGACCCAACGTTATATATATATATATATATATATATATATATATACCCATCATCCATTCCTACGTTGGCCCATGAGGAGCGTAGGAGCCCAAGACTAGGCAAGTTGGTCCTGACTTTGAAGATGAAAGTGACCAGCCTCACTCATCCCTGAGTGGCATTACGTGAGCAGTAAACCCCAACCATCCTTTGGATATAAACCTTCACCGGCTTAATCTGATTGGAGCGCCGTAATTACCCACTAAAACCACCAGGCGCCATAATTTGGTTATATGGTTACCATCCAGCTTAGTAAATGATTTCCTGGTGTACAGGAAACCATTTGGCTTGTCACTCAGAATGGAGTCACCCATAGGCAGAAGGAGGAGGAACGTATGAAGGAAAGAAAGACAGGAGAGAGAATTCAAAGCCATCCGAAGGCAGAAGGACGAGGAAAGAATGGAGTAATGAAAGACAGAAGAGGAAGGAACGAGAGAAGGAAGGAGGAGAGGAAAGGGCAGACACCCGAGAGCAGCACTGCATCGAGTGGATGGTGAGCGCTCCCACCTACCACATAATCTATTAATCAGGTCAGTGATACAATTTATCAGTGCCACAAATGAATCATACATAGCTTCAAGGGGTTACAATAGAATCATAGTGTTCAGCAGAAAATTCCATCCAACCATCCCTCACCCAGTCCGTTGTTGTATCATCATGAGCGTAGGGCACCGGGGTTAGGCCACTCAGTCAAAACTTTGAATGTGATAGTGGCCAGTTGATTTTTCCGGAGCAGCAGCACGTGAACAACATCCCCACCAACCCCCCTGGCTTTTAACTTGTATGAGCCAGACCCACTTGGAACGATTTAACCCAATAGCCCAACAGGTGTTCATTTGTTTATCTGTTTACCACCCAGTGTAGTAATTAGTGTTTTGCGGTACAGGAACAGTTCATTTGTCAGTCAGTGTAGACTCTGAGGCACATGAAGGTGGTACGACATCACGTGAATGGATGGTGGTCACGCATACTTACCACAATAACTATATCCTTCCATGTATTATGGATCATTCATAAGCAAGTCCTCCACAGAATTGTAAACCAGTCATCATTAACTACACCTAATAACTGTACACCAGTCATTATTCCCAACACCTAAGAATTAAACACCTTTTATTATTAACCACATCTAAGAATTAAACACCATTCATTAACTACGCCTAAGAATTATACACCTTTTATTATTAACTACATCTAAGAATTATACACCATTATCATTAACTACGCCTAAGAATTATACACCTTTCATTATTAACTACATGTAAGAATTATACACCTTTCATTATTAATTACATCTGAGAATTATGCACCATTCATTAACTACGCCTAAGAATTACACACCTTTCATTATTAACTACATGTAAGAATTATACACCTTTCATTATTAATTACATCTGCGAATTATGCACCATTCATTAACTACGCCTAAGAATTATACTATCTATCTATATATCTATCTATTGCCAGACGCCATAATCCCGTACGGGGTGGCCATTTGACTCAGTTATTTGTTTTACAGGGAGGGGCACTTAACCCCTCCACCAACCCACTTGACACGTAGGAAGCACGTATGGTTCGTTTATATGGTTACCACCCAGCGTTGTAAATGGTTTATTGGCTTACAGGAAACCATTTGGCTTGTCACTTAATGTAAAGCCACCTGTAACGGAAAGAAAAGCATTAAGTAGTGACAGGAAAGATGGAAGAAATAGGAAGAGAGGAGGGCAGGCACAGAAAAAGAATGATAAAGGCTAAGGAAGAAGTAGGCAGCACTACATCAAGTGAGTGGATGATGGTCGCCACCACCTACCACTAGAATTATACACCATTCAATATTAACTACATCTAAGAAGTATACACCATTCATTATTAACTACATCAAAGAATTAAACACCTTTCATTCTGAAGAACATCTGAGAATTTTACACCATTCATTATTAAGTACACCTATGAATTATGCACCATTCATTTATTAAGTATACCAATGAATTATACACCATTTATTATTCAGAACACCTAAGAATTATACACCATTCATTATTAAGTACTCCTATGAGTTTCACACTCTGCAGTCGATTCAAGCCATTCAGATTATACACCATTTTATTAAGTCCATCATTAGGCCACTGAAGGCAAGTAATTAGCGTGACATCATGTAACAGGGGAGGATTGCGACACTTTGGCAGCACCAGTAGACGAACTCTACAGGCGTGCAGAATATCACATCTCTTGTGACGGTACGCACCAAGCACGGGGTACAAGTAGACTACAATTTGGCTGTCTATATCCTGGAGGAGCCTGCTGTACTCGAGCCAAGAAAGTCTAGGCAGAATCCTAAGGACCTTGTCACACGAAGGTCAGAATCGGTAGTATTTTGACACAAACTGTGTGATAGAGTACGTCAGCATGAAACCTGGGAAATGAACATCTCGCTTCCCTGAACCACGTCCTGGAAAGCTTTTGATCAGTGTCATATACAATGTATGTGACAGTCAGAGCAGTAATGGCCAGAGCGTGACCCAGTGAAACGAAGTGTTTTCTGCTAACTTATATCTCGATCAACACAACTGGACAGTCTGGGTCAAAATACGTAAGGGTCTGACCTCAGTGTGATGAGACACAAACTGTGTGTACCAGTGACATAACAGGTCGGAGGGATCCAGAAGCTGGAACAATAAATAACGAAAGTAGAACTGTCAAAAGATTGCCAGATGAAATGCACCTTAATGCATAAACTCCTCATTCCTAACGGCATTAGACTTCTGTTGCCCCATCAGAAGTATAGGGGTCCAGCGCTAGGAAGTTTAGTCCAGTAGTTTTAGGTGAGGGGTGCTCAGTAACGCTGAATGATATGGAGTCCAACAAATTGCAACTATCCCTCGGACTTAAGCCATTCAAGATCACATTACGTTAAATCACCTTGGCTCACTAGACCACCAGATGTCCAATTGTTGGCTGTCTGGTCATTACGCAATGTAAAGAGTCGGTGGCCCTTTTACCGCCAGATACTTTGAGTAAGCAGAAGCAGCATCAAGAGCCCGAGGTTCAGTGAAACTGAACCTACAAATTATTTTGTCATTCGATTAAACTGGACTTGGACTTCGGTTGATACTGTATACCGTGTATCTGTCTAACTATGGTATCTATCTATCTGTCCGTCTGTCTATCTATCTATCTATCTGTATCTATCTGTATATCTATCTATCTATGTGTCTGTCTGTCTATCTATCTATCTGTCTATCTATTTATAAAATTACATGTGTTAAATAATATGTATAACATAATATATATCAGCCAATTCCCTTCGGCGTGTAGTGATAGGAGCCTAGGCCTAAGTTTTCCACAACATGTAAGGGCAGATGACCAGCCTACTCCCTTGGTGACATTACACAAGCAAAAACCCTTCAGTCACGTTACGGGGATGCGTTCTATGACTGAGGTGTTCTGACCATTATCACGAGAAAAGGAATTAAGATCCCACTAGTTATTTGAATATATATTAGTTTTTATGTGTATATTCTTAGTTGATCATATACTGACATTTGTTTTCACCCATTTACCAATTTATATTAATATGCTTATTTATTTCTATATTTGTATGACTGTATTTGTCTATTTATTATTTATTTTTAACCGCAGAGCTTGGATGTTTTATATAATTTTCATTTATTTATATAATAATTTATTTCCTTAGATGTGGTATGGCCTGTGTGTGTGAGTCAGCACCCCATGACCGACCTGGGTTACTCCTTGGATGGTCTACCGATTGGCAAAAAATGTCTCGGCTTCTTGTCCTACTGGCCCCACCCTGACAAAGGTACCACAGTGACAGTAACTGTTCTTTACACTGACTTTCAGTATTCCTTATAAACTACGACACTTTCGATTAAATTCATCAACAAGTTGAAATTGTGCGATTCATGCTAATACAACAGTTTTAGTTAGACCTTAGAAGAGAGTTCAAGTTGGATGAAAATTGTTCTGTGTTTACGTATATAGTTACAATCCACTGACCGTGCAGGCCTGTGTGGGTCTTTTCACCCGATGACAGTTCTCTAGTGCCATTTCTGTGCTCAGTCCCCCTTATCTTGGCGGTCTCCATGCACAACTTCACCCAGCCATCCCAAAGTCTTTCTACGTCATCCTCTGGCCGCTCTTCCCTCCCATTCACACTTGTAACTCTCATATCCAGTTATCCTCCTCAATTCTCTCAACATATCCAAACCATTCTCTCGAACACAAAATAATGTAGCATGATTATGATACTTCCATCTTATGAATTAGCAGTAGCACTATTCAGTCAGCATGTGATAATGGTAGCTGCTGAAAGTTAGTTAGTTTTCATTTGCACCATTCTTTGCACAGCTTTTACTTCCTAGGTGTTACTGCAGATATCGGTTACACTTTTTATATTACCTGCACAGTCCATAAAGTTTCCTCTTTCCTATGGATATCGACAGCGTTCCCATAATGCAGACAGAATTCTAACAATACTGACTGACTTTAGTGCCCTGAGGTTTTATGTTTTTAATTTCCCTTTCAAATATCGGCCTTATTTCCATACGGGCGAGTCAGTTCCCACCTCCTCACGGTGTTTTTTCTCCCTTTCCTATTTGCTATATCGGCACCATTTCATATTAACAGCATTATTTTCACACCGTCAGTGTGCTATATCTCTTCTTTCAGACAACAAGGGCACCCTGCGTCAGTCTGAGGTGTTGGTCAGAAATTGCTCGGAGTTCTGCAACCGGGGCCTCGACCCGTCCTTTGTACCGCTTCTACGACGCTGCCAAGGACCCCAAGAACACTTTGTGTTGTGGGCATGAGCTTCCAAGAGTGCTGTGAAACGGTATTGTTATTCACAAAATTTCTTCAGCTTAAGTAGTGAATAATGAGCTTACATCTTGTAAAAATTATTTCCTGTTTGTATTGTAACCCTCACTCTTTCAGGTGCAAAATACTACACCTTCAAAATTTACATTATTTGTTACTTATAATTTTGTTTACAGAACACATGATAACCAAAGCATATAAAGAATAAGCTGTGTAGCATGAGCATTACTCGTGTAATATTTATTTCTTGTTTGTACAGTTATCTTAACTCTTAGAGCTACCAAATACTATACTACCAAAGTTGTGTACAGGATTCCTTCTTTACGCTTTTACATCCAAAACCTTTTACAACTAAAGTTATTGAATATAAGTTGTGTAAAAGGCTTATTTTGTGTAAAATGTATTTCCTGTTTGCAGTGTCATCTGTCATGTATCTACTAAATACAACACAATGGAAAGTCATGTACAGGATTGCTTTTTATACACTGAACACTTCATTATTTAAATTTATTGAGCTGAAGTCGTTAGTAAGATTCCTTGCTTGTGTTTCTGTCATTACTTAAACATCAATCAATCAGTTCACAAACTCACATCTGCAGTAACTACGGGTGTCAGGAACCCCGTCTGTGTGGGGGGCATGAGTGTGGCAAGTGCAGGAGCCAGGTACCATCACAGTCATTCCCGTGTTCCATATTCAAGTTCATCTTCGAGAACGGCCCCGATCACCACGATCTTACCCTCGACGTATGATCTTGGTGAAATGCCACGATCATACCTCAGATGATATGCCTAAACTGCCATTTCACGACACAGTCACATTAGTGCCAAGACACACAAAGACATTGCTACGACATCCCACGACACGCTATGGAAGCGTCACGTTATCCTGACAACATGCTACGATCATCCCTCAGTTAAAAAAATAACGGTCACTTTGACACCACGTCACGCCAAGACACCGCCACGTAGTGTGTTGTAAGTTGTCATAGTGTGTCTTAGGTATAACTTTGCCTGTCATAGGTATAACTTCGTGTGTCGTAGCGGGTCTTCGGGATCCGATCTCCAAGTTATTGCTACGACAACTCAAGTCACACCTAAAGGACAAGCTACAACAACCTACGACAAATTAAGACACGCTAAGACACGCTAAGTCACAGCTAAGACAAATGACATTACCGTCGCGACATGTCACATTCTCCTCCTTGTCGGCGCCCACGCCAAACAGTTTCTGAACATTCCAAGAATTTGTCGTAGTGCACCAAGAACGGCGAAGAATGACCAAGTTCTCCACGTCATCACTAAGTCACGCCACGTTACTCATGACGACATGCGGCGACACACGAAGACATGAGGATCGTGGCGTGTCGTGGGAAGTTCCTGACAGTGGGACATAGGCTTAAGATTAGTAGCACCTGGGGACATAGCCACACTAGGCAAGGTCCTAGTGTGAATCTTGTGGGCTTTGTTTTTGGTAAAGTAATATTTTATTTAACTTTTTCCCTTGTAGCCATCCACTGTGATGTACAGAACGCATGGTTGTTATTGAGGGCTACACGATAACCCGACCGTCTTTTTGCTTAAAAAAAAAAAAAAAATCCACAGCCTTTCCTGCCAAAGTTTTACCCACCCCTTACAGTACACAGTGGCTCTGCACCATCACATTCACAATGTGTATAAAATTGAAGATCTGATGATCCACATGCATTACATTAGTGTCTGATAGTACCCATAATAGCTGGCTTGGCTGTGGGCATTACTGAAGATAGATCGTTTGTATTTTAATATTCACTCCTACTGCTGAAAACACTTCAGAAGCCAAGTAGTGTGACTATTAACGTGACCTATACCGAACAAAATTATTTTTGGCTGCAGTTTGCCATTCACAGTAATTATCTAACAGCATTTTTACTATTTTCCCAGTTGTTCACAGATGGACACCCGGTGGTGGTTGAGAGTGCCGTCAACAGAAAGTTCTGCCTGACTGGGCTGTCGTGGACCTGGGATGAGTGTGTAACAGACAGCATCAGCACCCCACTGACACCCGTCACTCCCAGCGCCAGGGATATCTTAACGATCATAAAGTAGTTAGGGATACTTACAGCATCATACAATAGTTAAAATTATTTAATCTGATCACTTATTATTTATATTATTTTCTTCAGGGAGTTTTGTTTTCCGTAGTACAGACTTTTCGATCTGGACGGCCTTAATCGGTCCCTTCAACACTAAGAGTTAAATAATATAATTGATTTAATCGTTAGTGGTTGGTGGGGGCGCTCACCATCCACTCGCTTGATATAGTGCTGCTCACGGATGACTGCCCTTTCCTCTCTTATTTCCTTCCTTCCTCTTCTGTCTTTCTTTTCTTCAGTCTTTCCTCTTCTTTCTGGCTACGAGTGACTACAATGAGTGACAAGACAAATAGTTTCCTGTACAACAGGAAACCATTTGCAACACTGGGTGGTAACCATATAACCAGATTATGGCGCCTGGTGGTTTAGTGGGTAATTAAGGCGCTCCTATCGGATTGAGTCGGTGCAGGTTTACATCCAAGGGATGGTTGAGGGTTTAATGCTCACGTAATACCACTCAGGGATGATTGAAGCTGGTCAGTCTCATCTTTAATGTTAGGACCAACTTGCCTAGCCCTGAGCGTCTACGCTTCTGATGGGGCAGCACAGGATTAGATGATGAATGAATGAAATTCAGTCATTTGGTGATGTCAAGAATGAAATTATAACTATATATTCATTGTTTTGAGGGTAACACCAGAAAAATATACGGGATCATAATTAAAATTTTTCATATAACAGGGGAAGAAAGCAGGATTCTCATACATTTTTTTCATGTGTTCTTTCCCTCCTCTGTTCTCTTATTTAAAAAAAATGGACATTGTTTTTTCGTGAATTGGATTAGTATTCTCGAATGTGTTTATACATTAAAATCAAATGATATTCGTATTATTACATTAAAACGCCTCTAGGAAGGAAGTTAACTTCAGTATATCTCATGTTTTGTATGAATGATGGTAATCTATATATTAGTTATAACTCATATCTTGTTAAATGAGTTACTCTATACAATTTTCATTCATGTCATGCTGTCAGTCTAGGACCTAAATTACTTACCAACAGATGGCACGGTGATGGGCTGCAGAAAATTCACAGCAGGGTAATTTCTCTGTATATTCTCCTACTATGAAAGTCATGAATACAAGACCGAGTGCAGATGACCTACTTCGTTAAGGATGACCTACTCGAACAAGTGAGGTGGGTTTGGTATGGTAAGTGGACAGGTGTGGTGGTTGGAGTGCATGAGTGGAGAAGGTGGGGTGAGATACTGTAGGTGGGTGGGTCGGTGATGTGAGTTGAGTGGGTGGAAGATGTGGGTTGGGCTGGTTGGGTGGGTTTGACACGCGGGGAGGGGGGGCGGTGGAGGGCTTTTGGACTTATTGATTGGATGGGTGGATAGCTTTCGGGTCGAATAGCTATGATATGGTCTTGCTACACTGGTTGGCTGGGTTGGTGTGTGTTTGGAGGTGGGGGGGGGGTCCACTAGCGAATAGGTCCACGGGGTAAATGGGTCCATGGTGGGAATAGGCCCATATGGGAAAATACGTCCATGGGGGATATGTCCTCAGGGGAAATAGGCCTAAGTGGAAACAGGTCCAGTGGGTAAAAACAAGAGGAAAGAGGTTCATGTGAGAAAATAGGTCCATGTGCAGAGCTGGTGTGCAGTATGATGAGAAAATAGGTTCATTGGAAAAAATTGGTCAATGGAGAGAAAATACAGTAGTTTTTGGAGGGGACTGAAATGGTTATGTAGGTGAAGCAGCTCAAGGATATCAAGGGGTACATGGGAGATGTGCATATGGTACAAGGAATGTGAAAGGGGAAAGGATACTCGAGCTTGAAGAAGCAGTTAATATGATTGTGTGCAACACGCACTTGAGGAATAGAGTAGGTTGATTACATACGAGTATTGGGGAAATAGTAGCCAGATAGACTATTTCCTGGTCAGGAGGGCTAAGAAGGGGTTGGTGAGGGATGATAAAGTTATAGGGAGCGAAGAGTGTGTGCAGCAACACAGATTACTGGTAAGTGACATGGTGCTTAAGAAGAAGAGAACCTGGTGCACCTAGGAGGAAAGCATGAAAGTTGGAAAACCAAGCAGTAAAGGATGCCTTCAATAGTGTGATGAGTAGAGTGGTGGCTGAACAGGGAACTGTTGACAGAATTGTTAATGAACAGTACAGGGCTCTCAAGAAAAATCTCTTGAGAATTACTGATTCAATGTATGGATGGACAAGGGGTTCCCCAAGACAAATAACATGGTGGTGGGATGAAGGTGTTGAAGCTGCAGTTAGGGAGAAAAGAAGGCTCATCTGGGAATGGAAAAGGGTTGGTAACAAAGTGCTGCAGAATACTTAACTGCCAAGCGTAGGGCTAAGAGATATACAGGACAAAATCTGAGCATCGGAGGCCTCTACCGGGTAACCTAAATAGTGCTGAAAGGAATGATATGATAATTAAGGTGGCAAATCAGATGAAGAGGGGAATCAGATATCACAGGTGCACTGTGTGTGAAGAATGAAGAAGGAAAGAATTCTGAACAGTGAGCATATTAAAAACGCCTGGAGAGAGCATTATAACCGATTGTTGAATGAGGAGTTTGACTGGAACATGGAAGGTCTGGAGTCAGTGGATCCAGTGTTTCCCCCTTGGCCTTTGATTGACGCTGCTGCTGTGAGCAGGGCACCCAAACATCCATATAATGGTTTCAGTGCCTCCTTCTGTGCCTTTATCCGAAATTTCTTCTACTCTTTCTTTACAACTGCATTTGTAATGGCCAAAACTGTCAAGAGCGGTGTTCCTCGGCTCTGACTTTTTACCTACACTCTTCCTCCTCGTCATCAGTCGCCACTGGGCTGTACATTTAAAGGTGTAGTCATATACTGATTGCACCTTTCAATTATCCGCTCAGTTCTCACATTATTCATTACAAAAGTACGGCAAACACGGGATGAGGCTTTGGCACGCATATGTTTTTGTCGTCTATTGCTGCTAGAAGAAAAGAAAATATCTGACTTCTGATACATGGGAGATTCATTTCATACATCTTTCAACTCGGCCTAATCTCCCACATGACTGTCCCCTTACCATTAGCAACATGGAGTTCATTATTTCACCATCTCTTAATATTACTGGCATCTCCTTTTATCGTGATCTCTCTTAGAACGATCACATTAACGTTCTCCCAAAAACAGGATCGCGGAGATTAGGTGTGGTGAACCAGGACTCGTCCATACTTTAATTCCACCCAGCTTTTATTTGTACAGAGGTCTTATTCACCAGTGTACAGTGTGCTGCTTTTATATGTGGAGAAGTTACCACATGCAACGTTTCTAAGCAGGGTGGATTCAAAGGCTTTCATTTCATCAGTTCTTTTCACACTGACTCCAGTCCGTCTCTATCTTTGCTGTAGTGTTGCATCTGGCTAATCTGTAGATGGTCTTCTGATCATTGTTTTTCTCAGTACTTTGTACCTACATTCCCCTTTACAGAGGATTCGCAGCACCCATCTAGTAACACAGTCTCACTTTTTTTTTTCTTCTGGTGCTCTCAAGTTTTCATGTATGCAGTTGGTCATCTCTGGAGCTATTTTCTTAAAGGAGGTGTGTCCCACCGCCTATAATCTCCAGACTTTTAAATGCAATGAGAATAAGCATCCAGAAATCAACTGATCTTGATCTGGCTCTCTTGTTATGCAGTTTTATGTGGAAGGGACAATATTAAGCAGGCTCACACCAAAGGATTCAGTCTTTGCGTGATCTTTTCTTTTATACTATATATATATATATATATATATATATATATATATATATATTTTTAATATAACCAATTAAGCGCTTATACACCAAAAGCCTCACAGCATATTCCTATTTTTTATGTCTTCGCTTCTGCTGCAAAATATGCGACTATCAACGTAACGAATGCCTTACCTGATCTGATTTCTACCCACTGCCGGGGTATTATTTCTCTCTCTCTCTCTCTCTCTCAAAAAAAAAAAAAAAAAAGGCCCATGTAGTGTTTTTCAAGACTTTATCTTACCAGCACAGTTCAAGAAGTATCTTTCAGGCTGAATAAACTCGTCTACAAGTGAAATGTGTAATATACGTCTCCATACCGGTGGGGTTAACCTTTTGGTTGGCAAAATTTCTCCCTAGGAAAAAGAAAAAATTATTGGCCTGGACAATTATACTTAATCTTTTCAAAGAATTAGTCGCTGGAGATGCGTCAAGCGTAATCGAGGCAGAGTTTTAATTGACGCCTTTATTCCTTCATATTCTAGCAATTCTTGTCCTATTTCAGCACATGAAAGTGAGACACTAGTAACACAAATTGCAACATTCACCAACTCTCTTTCTTTATCCTTTTTAGTCACAGGAAAGCCACTACAAATCGTTAGCTCACTTATTAGGCTCTGTCAAATCTGTTAATGTTCCATTACTTGTCTTGTGAATTGCTTGTTGTATAGAAAATACTCAGATTCACCAACAGGATATTCATGGTTGGGTTCCAAGATATTTCCTGTAAACCTCAGTAGACTAAAGTCAAAGACATTATAGCAGTTATAAAAGAACAGAAATGGAAGTAGGCAGATCATTTAGCAAGAATAAGAGATAACCGATGGAGCAAGAGGCTGACTGACTGGACTCAAAGAGATTGTAAGCTAGCAGAGAAAGGCCAGGCAAGAGGTGGAAAGATGAGATAGAGAAGTTTGCAGGTAAATCGTGGCAGAGATTGACCCAGTCAAGGAATTCGTGGAGAAGGTTGTGGGAGGCCTCTGTTCAGCAGTGGACTTGCAATGACTGATGATGATGATGGTGATGATACACACACACACACACACACACATACACACTACTGTATCTATCTATCTATTGCCAAACACCTCAATCCCAGAAGGGGAGGCCACAAACCAGTTGCCTCCATATCACCCTGTCCCCCACCATTTCATACACATATATGTAGAGAGAGAGAGAGAGAGAGAAAGATGCGATTCACGGTCTGTGGGTGTTTCCTGGTAAAAGCACTTTGACACGAGTCAAGTGACAAAGCAGAAAAAAAAATAGCCAAAAATTAAGTTTTTGGCCAATTTGCGTAAAATTTTGGTACGTTCTAGCAGGCCACTCGCATTCAAAGTAAATACTTTGCAACACTGTGACAGCTCTGATGGTACAATGCATCAGTAATCCTCAGTACCTTGCGACGAGCCGGGCTGAAAGGTAGCACTGTGTCAGTCATCCCTTTAACGTCTCCATTTTCCCCCTCCTGCAAGAGGCAGAAGCCATGATTGAAATATTGTTATTGTATAGTGTTTTTGACTATACTGTGAAGTGATTGTGTCTATGGAACATAGATATATTGTTTGTAAATCATTGGAGCCCATTATCATCCATTAGGCCTAGAGGCAGGAGCCGGGTTTGCTATAGCGGGGTTTGCCATGCTGCTTCACCCTGCCCGTAAATGATGTGAGTATTTTACCTATGTAGCGAAGCCAGTACGTATATTGTGTGAAACATATAGTCCCTGAATTAGTGAAATAATTGACTTACCTTAGCAGGCGTTACATATCCCATAGAGATATGCCTTAGTCGCTAAGGGAACAGGCAATCCCATATGCCATAGAGTTGGGAAGGGAATAATAAAGGAGGTTGGGATGGAATCATTGTATAGTGTTTTATACTGCATATGGTTTAGTGTGAAATATACGTATAAAATAGTGCAGCGAGTGTTCATAGAGAAATATTGTGTGAATTGACTGACTTAGCTCAAACCTAGCGCAAGGGTCAGAGACAACAAATTGGCCACACAACCACAGACTTCAGTGAAAAGGTATTGTACCAATCTCAGACAGTGCTATATTGCGTATGGTTTAGTGTGAAATATACGTATGTCGTGCAGCAAGTGTTCATGGAGAAATCTATGGTGTGTATCAAATGTGTTAGGCAAACGTAGCACAAGGAGGAGAGAAGAAACACACACACTCACACTACATAACTCCTCATCTTCAAACTCCTCAAGGTCCTGCCAGCAGCTCAACACCTCTGGAGGAAGTGCATTAGCTGAATTTTGTTGATTTATATATTGACCTATTTCTATATTTCTGTATTTTTTACACAAATAAGTATTGTTTTTAACATATACACTTATGAGATGGAAGAAAGTTCAGCTTCAGTATCAGTACCTAGCGAAAAAGATTAGTGGTCATGTCGAGTTTCTGAGAGGACTGTCAAAAAGCTTATGATATTTTACATTTATACTTTGAATAAAACAAAATAAAACCTAGCGAGCAAAAATATGTAGGTGTGGGTGAGGCAGGGGAAGAGAGTGTTTTTATCTCGCTCATGGGCAAGGAGGAATATTCTACCTTTGTCGTCCATTTACTCGAAAAGTATTGGACGTATCAATTTCCTGAAAGAACCACGATAAAGCGCATAAAATTCTACGTATGTACATAAAGTAACAATGTAGTATCTTTGATTAAAAAATCGTTGTTACATAGGTGGGAATATAAGGGTTACTGAGCACGGATGACGAAAGTGCAGCACAGGCATTGGTACTCAGTAGTTTTTTGCGTTTTACTTGGAAACTATGAGGCGCATGGAAAATCTGTGGATACCCTGAGGAAACCCTTGAAATTCTACACAAGATTATGAAATAAAAACATAACCTCTGTAAAATGCAGTATAGTGCCCCCGAAAGTGCCCAGACAGCCCCACAAGGAGCCCACAGAGAAGCAACAACAGCACGCCGGTAAACGGAGCGACAACGGCATAAGTCCGCCCAGGCCGTGCGCCCCTATGACCCGGAACTCGCCGCCACCACCATAGCAGGAATACTTGACTACCTTCCGGCTGAGCCTTCCCCAACCAGCTTCGGGGTAGAGCTGTTTCTCCAGCTCCTGCCAGCACCCCTGAGATGGCTTGTAGCCGCTCACCCCTCGATAAGGAGACTGCCTGTAGCTTGCTCTGAGGGTAATAAGGAGATGGCCTGTAGCCACTCTGAAGGTGTCCTTCCTGAGACGGCCTGTAGCCGCTCAACCCTCTTGAAGGAGGTGGCCTGTAGCTGTTCCCACCTTCATCAGGAAATGGCCTGTAGCCGCTCTGAAGGTGTCTTCCCTGGAGACAGCCTGTAGCTGCTCTGAAGGTGTCTTCGCTGAGACGGCCTGTAGCCACAAACCCCTCCTGAAGGAGACGGTCTGTAGCCGCTCTGAGGGTAGTAAGGAGACGGCCTGTAGCCGCTCTGAGGGTAATAAGGAGACGGCCTGTAGCCGCTCCCGCCTTCGTCATGAGACGGCCTGTAGCCGCTCCTGGTGTCTTCCCTGAGACGGCCTGTAGCCGCTCACCCCTCCTGAAGGAGACAGCTTGTAGCCTCTCTGAGGGTAATAAGGAGACGGCCTGTAGCCGCTCTGAAGGTGCTTTTCCCGAGACAGCCCATAGCTGCTCACCCCTCCGGAAGGAGAGGGCCTGTAGCCACTCCCGCCTTCGTCAGGAGACGGTCTGTAGCCGCCTCCGAAGGTGTCTTCCCTGAGACGGCCTGTAGCCGCTCGCCCCTCCTGAAGGAGAAGGCCTGTAGCCGTTCTGAGGGTAATCAGGAGACGACATGTAGCCATTCCCGCCTTCGTCAGGAGACGGCCTGTAGCCACTTTACCCTCCTGAAGGAGACTGCCTGTAGTCACTCTGAGGGGAACCAGGAGATGGCCTGTAGCTGCTCCTGCCTTCGTCAGGAGACAGCCTGTAGCCACTCCAAAGGTGCCTTTGGGTCTGCTGGTAGCTACTCACTCCCCCAGGCCACGGCCAGTAGCCACACCCCAGAAGGCCACGGCCAGTAACAGGTCCCTATGGCAGGAGACGGCCTGTAGCCGCTCCTCCGTCTCAGGCTGACGCCTGTTCCCCGACCCACGACCCAGAGGGAGTCTCGGGCCTAGAGGAGTACTGGAGAGGCCCCTTGGTCTCCCCCGGCCTCTGCTCCCTACAACAGGATCTGGAGTAGACCCACCTGACGGACCCCGACGCAGGCAGGTGCCGCAGCCCCTATCTGACAGTGCCGCCAAGCCCTGGGGACTGCAGCCCTTGGGAACCCCAGACCACACCCAGGACTCCCGGGCGGGAACTCCCTACACCTCGACGTCGGAGATCATTGCCCTCCTCAGGAGCCTGAACAAAAGGTTCAGGCAGTTATTCAGGCCACAGCCCTGAGGGGCATACCCCCGTCCCCAGCCCCGAGAGTGCGGGACCCTTCGCCACCCACAGCCCTGGACGAGAACGGACGCCCCTGAGCGTGATCCCGTGGCCTCTGGATATAGAAGCCCCCGGCGGGACCCAGCCCCGTCAGTAGCGGAGCTGTGACAACCCCACCGCCCTTGTACCTGACCGCCACTACGCCCGGACTCGAAAGGAGTGACAGTGATAGTGCAGTGTCTGTGACCTAGTAATATAGAGGCAGAACAGTGAACTAACCCTCTAATGAAAGTCAGTCATAATACCAAAGTGATGGAGTGAATAACAGTGACAGTGTAACCACCAATAAGGCCACCCAGTGAGAGTCGAGTCTATCAGAGTGAACACGCTACCACCAGAAAATACCTCCTGATATTAAGACCATATTCAGACCCCAGTGCCAAAGAAACACTTACCAGCAAGGAATAATATTAGCAACTCCACAAATATAGAAAACCCGGACTTCCCATAATTGATAACACTCTACCTCAAGTGCTATTCACTGTGATCCGAGCAGTATCCTGCGCGATACTAATAACCAATATCTAGACGTAAGAGTTGTAATTGTCCAGTGTATCTGTATCAGTGACATCTACTCGTTCCCCAGTCCAACTTAGTAATACACGTGTAAGGTTGTTGCTTTGAGTTTTTGTCCTACCTATCTCCTATTTGTCTAAGCTCCGGTCTAAAAAGAGAGCCCCGCTACACTAGGCGCTTACGGGACGGGAAGCCGGACCTAAAACACCCAACATTACACTCTGCAAGAAAACTTTTGCACTCAGAGCGTCCTGAACAAAAAATCAGTTACCTGTAGGAAATAACTTTAAGTTTTTAGCTGTTTTCTCGAAAACTAAAATCCATATCAAAAGGCCACAAACTTTATGAGAAAGCTGATGAAATTCTCTTTCTAATAACATGTTTTTGTATGATGGACAACATTCGAGCTATGATGTTGGGAAGTGAGAGTGATGTTCCAGAATGTTTATTCACACCGGCCTAATGTACTTTTATTCGTACTTTTTTTTTTTTTTTTGCTAATCGGCTATAACAGACATTGGCGAATTAGATGATGTAGATTTTCTGGCAATATATACTGTGTATATGTATACACACACACACGTTTGGGTGGCGAAAATAAGGTGAGAATACATGTTTTCATAGGCGTGCGGGGGTGGAATAAAATCGCGAGCCAGAAATCTTACCAAAACTTACCGTGCACTAAAGGGGTTTATATATATATATATATATATATATATATATATATATATATATATATATATACTTTATATGCCTACGTAGAAGACTCACAGCTCCGTACATCCTCAGAGGGTTTATGTACATAAACCCTCAGAGGATGTACGGAGCTGTGGCTGGGGATTCATATATCTTTTCTCAAAATTCTTAGTAATTTTTGTTTAGATTCCTGTATATGAATTGTGTCCAATTTTACCGCTACAATTTAAAATGTTTATTACTAAAGTAATTTTGTATACAATTCCATTTTTTCATGGCTAACCTGGGTAACTGATGTTTTCCAAGCATTTTCATGCAAGTTTTTGTTCTAGTGACTAGTTAAGGATACATTTTTAAAATCTTTTTTTAATAAAATGTCGATGGATCAGACGGTACACAGCTGTACAGATTTGGCGTATAGGGAACGCGACACGTAAGGGATTGAGAATCAATGGGTTATCGTAGCCTGGTGATAACTGTCTTTTTAGGCGTCTTCTTCCGGGATTGCGCCTGAACGAAGGGTCGTTTTATAAGTAGCAGTGAAGATTTCGTAACACCGTTTCTATGGCGATTTATAAATATTGCATTTCAATATCCTATCATGTTATTGATGCAAATTATATAAGTATTACAACGATGTACCGTAATATGCAACGGAATGTTAACGTACATCATGATAAATAAAGCGCCAAGGGAGAGGTACTACGAAGACTTTAATTTGTTATCGTTTGGGCCGCGTGACTTTATCTTAATTTCGTATCTTTATGTTTTACTTTCATTTTCTTTCTAATGCACTCTACCATACCCCATCTCTAAGGTGGGAATTTGGGGTGAGATGATGACTACCTTTCCCCCTCTTTCCCCCGCTTCCTTTCTCCGCTGTTCTTCTCTGTTAATTTCTCTTTCCTGTTTCTTTCCCACCGTCTTCCTCCATCCTACTCACTTGTTCCCGTCTTACCTCCTTTCTTTCTTCCCTCTACCGTCTCTTTTTCTTCCCAACCACTTTTTCTTTCTTATTTTCCTCCCTCATCCTCTCCGTCCTGTCTTCCCCATTCCTAAGCTTCTCCTCCCGTTCCTACTCGTTCTTTTTAACTGCGTCCGACTGTGACACAGTAGACTTGACAGTTCGTTCCCTTAGATCCAGCCGTCTTTCTATGTGCCAGACACCTTCCCATGCCACCATTTCAGTGCTAATACTCATCTCCACCACTGAATACATGCTAGGGCTGTCTCATTCAGGACTGGTGAGATGATATTTGCGGTAGGTCGATGTTGTGCAATTTCAGTGAAGCCCCGCTATTAGGAAATCCAAATAATCAAGCTGTTCCCTGCTCCTACATGAGACGAAACTCACATTCTTTCGAACATTAGATCAATCCGTCTCTTTCTCGTAAGTTTCCTCATTCCTTCTATTCCTCAATCTCTCTTACTGTTTCTCTTATCTCTTAACTCCCCACCTCTTGCCTGCCCAGTCTTTCCCCGCCCTATCATTTGTCCCTCCCTACCACATTTTTCCCATTTTCTCCCAGATAGTTTCCCTCTCTCTCGCTTCCCTCCGTCTTGTGGGCCTGTGAGCCAGTCCCGTGCACAAATTCCCGCCGTCTGGCCACCAAAGGACCCAGTAATGTTTCAAATACTTGTCAAACGCATCAAAGGCTCCCACGACGCTGCGTTATCATCAAAGGCCTGCAGGTAAATAGCGCATCTCTCCCTGAATGGATTACGAGGGGTCTTAATGGTCATGCTGTGTGCGGGATATGATGCGGCTGCGAAGGGAATGAGGCCCCGGGGATGATACAATGTGAGCCGGATTTCCCCCTTGCCATACCAGTGCCTGTTGGCCAAATATCCGTGTAATATTAAAAGCCTATTTGTTTCCCTAAATGCCTGAACGTCTGGCTTTAGTTGCAGATGAGTAATGGTGTCAGTATTGCAGATAAGTAGTCAAGGGACTGTGTTAGAAAAATGTTCACGGTGTATTGTAAAGTCAGATAAATATAACATGAACACCATTTGCTGCAGATTTACAAATAAGAGCCTAACGTTACCCCTCTTTCATGTATTGTCCAATATATCATTCCTAATTCTTGAAAATCCTGCAAGAATTTTAATATTTTAACTTACTGATGTCAGTCACAGGAGTTGCACATAACCTATGGAAAAATTACAAGGTGTTGTCGGTAGGCTGTCCTCAAATGTGACTGGCCAGGCGATGGATCCTCCACGGCCAATCCAGGGGACTTTGTAGTTTGTATCAGGGTGGTACCAACAGATTTTAATGTGGCAGTGTACTACCTTGTTCTTAAAAATACTTTAGGCTGTAACTTAGTTCATCTAATACTGGATCTAGATAATTACCAAATATATTCAGATATTGGCAAGGTTTATCGTCTGCTTAGCAAAAGAAAAAGTATCGAATCACAGGATGACGTAACAAGCCACACCAGGCATTAACTTTTGGATTGTTTACGTGTTCCAGTGCTGCAGGAGGTTCTTCTGACCACCCAATTAGCGCGTTTTGTTTGTTCACTTTCCCGGATACGTGGATGGTTGCTTAGTCCGAGAACATGCAGTTTCATACAAATAACGATTTTTTTACATCAAATCTAAGTTTTCCTTGTAGCGTATAGTGTGATTTATCCCATTTTTATTATGATTTGTTCTGCAACTGAATTGTTTTACAGTTAGCCTACCCATAATATCCCAGTCTTCTCTAGCCTGATCTGTGCGAAGCAATCTTCCTGTGCTACCCAAATGCCTTGCAAAAATCCGGCAATTTGTTTATACTCTGCGGTTTTAAAATATGGAAGTGTGGTGAAAATAGTCACCCCTTCTATTACTCATGCATTTTTAGGCTTTTACCTCATTCCCACCTCCCCACCATTCTGCCCTCTCCCTTTTCCTCCGTTGTATTCTCTCTCCCTCCTCCATTATCTCCTTCCCGCCCTCCTCAGTTATCTCCCTCTCTCTACTCCTCCATTATCTCTTCTCTCCCCTCTTCCATTATCTCCCTCTCTCCCCCTCCTCCATTATCGTCCCTCTCCTCTTCGTCCATTATCTCCCATCTCCTCTTCTACCATTATCTCCACTCTCTTCCTTCTTCATTACTGTCCCTCCTCCCTCTTGCATAATCTCCCCTCCCCCTCCTCAATTATCTCTCATCTCTCCCACCTCCCATCATCTCCTCCTCCCTCACCATTTTCACCTCTTCCCCTGCCACCCTCTTTCCCTTCCCTTACCGGTCTGTCCTCCCTCCACCCACTCTACCTCTCCCCTTCCTTCATCTTTCTTCCTTCATCTACGCCCTCTTCCACCTCTTCATTTTATATCTTGTCCCACCATTCCTCTCTCCTTCCTCCCCTCTCCCTCCTTCCATCAGTTTCTCCTCCTCTCCTCCCCGCTCCCCAAGGCGCGGATCCAGACTCATAAGCAAATCATCCAGAAGGTCCGGGATTAATCAAATTAATGACCTGGTTAATATGTAACACCCAGGCACTACCTCTCTCTCTCTCTTCATTCCTATCTTTCCCCTGTTTGTCCTCCCCTCTCTCATCACCGTTCCTTTGTGATTCCCCTTCTGGTCAGAAATTCTCTCATTGTCGGACCATCTTTGTATTTCCTTTATCTGAGAGAGAGAGAGAGAGAGAGAGAGAGAGAGAGAGAGACCAATATTCTTATTCTTAAAACCAAGGGGACGAGTGTGTGTGTAACCAAAAATTCTTAGGATTACTGTGGAAAAGTTACGAGCATTTGGTTTGGTCAGGCTGTGTGCAGTGATACATACCGCACTGATCAGCAAGGCAGAGAAGACAAACGCTCTTTACTCATTTTGGTTTTCACAAATACTCTTAAGTGGCATAGGAGGAGGCTTCGTAGCACTCTTTCCTGTGCTATTTGTTTTGAGTATTACACATTTTCCCTCGTATGCTGTTTTTAACGTTTCAGTATCGACATATCTTGCATCACTAACACACAAGAGGATATTAAAGTGTATTGTACCAGATAAATCGCCATGGAAGAGGTGTTACAAAATATTCCGAAGCCATTTACAATACAACCCTTAGGGAGATGCATCCGGAGGATGAGGGGGATTTAGTCCCTGTTCTCGTCGGCTAAGGAAGCTCCCTAGCACCTCTTCCTTAGCGACTTATTCACACACCACAAAGCCAGTCAGGAGACAGGACGTGTGTGCTGGGCATTCCCCAGGTCCTGTCCTCCCCACTTACTGTTTTTTAATCAGCCCATACACCACTGACCGGGCTAATGTATGGCCCGGCCTGCACTATATGTGCAGGGAATCTTTCAACGAACGAACGAGCGACTTATTTTTGGATACGGATGGCTAATATCATTTTGTACGTAATTATGCAGAGTAAGGTGATATTAGAATGATTTCGGTAACAGAAGAGGACGTTAAGGTGTAATAAGCAAAATAAATTGCTAAAGAAAAAGTGTTAGGGAGTTTCCTTAACCCACGGGAATAGGTGCCTTAGTGTTTGCATAGGCTGTCTCTTTTAATTATTCTGTCCAGGCGTAGTAAGCTGCTGAGCATTCTTTATTAGCAATGAGAAGTTTCCAGGTAACGGCCGTATGCTTCTCTCTCTCTCTCTCTCAATCCTTTTTTCTTTCTCTCCCTCCTCCTGCCTGTGAGGTGACATTTGGAGTAGCTCTTTAATATCCGGGGTGTCGCCAAAGAGAGAGAGAGAGAGAGAGAGAGAGAGACTCGGGTGTGTATATTTGAGGAAGGACAAATGAGAATGTTATAATTCTGTGTGTGTGTGTGTGTGTGTGTGTGTGTGTGTGTGTGTGAAATTCTAAACTCATGACTGTAAGATGATAATGATATAAACAAGAGACAGAATAACATTACCTCACCGGTTATGGAAGCTCTTTAACAATTCTTCCTTACCAGTTTTATTTCTGCATATTGTAATGCTGATTATGTTGTATCACCGGTATTCACCAGTGTAATACCTTAATGTATTTCTTACCTGTTGTGGGTATTGATCAACTCACCCATGGATATACACGTGGTACTCGACTTAATATAGTGGATGGTAAATATTTATGAAAGAATGAATTGTGGTAGCGTTTGTAGTGTTTGGCCGAGTTTAGATTTAGTCGATACCCCAGGTGGTTGTCGTTCCCTCAGCGAAGGAATCTTGAATTGGAAGGGAGTGAATTTGGCTTGAGGACATAATTTCCTTGATTAGGTATATTAATAAAGAAAAGAAAATGCTATATACTTTACTCTACTTTAATAATTCTGTTAATTTCCACAAAACTATCATTTCTTTATTACATGACCCTTTTTAGTATGGGAAAAGATTGTAAATGTTACTAAGGCTTTTGGGTGATCATTCCTCTAACATTATTACCAGACGAAACAATTTGATACACTCGAGATATGGAGTCGTTGTACTTTACTTTCTTTTTTGGCCGTTACTCTTGGGCTCAACATTGGCCTCAAGACAGGGACACTTTACGGATATGATTTGTCTGTTCGGGCTGGCATAGCCTCGTATCAATAAGAATGATTATTTGTATTCATCTTTCACCCATATGGCAGTATCTCTCATTCTCTCTCTCCTATATATTTCTCTCAGTTTCTCACAATGCAAATCCAGTATTGTTTTTCACGTTTCACCATCGACAATGTTTATATAATCACTAGAAATACATCTCTCGGGCCTGTCTAGCCTCCGAGGTACAACTTAAAATATCACATTATTGATCACAATCAGTAAGTTCCCTTCCACGCTCCTGATTATAATTTTTTCTAATAAACTAATTTTAAAGAAAGAGAACAGTTGATGAATTTGAATTTTCCTTTCCGTGTACAGAACATATCACTTCTATACTTCTATTCCTTATCTACAAAAAAAAGAATTCCCTTTGATAGAATCATTAATAACACAACAAATACCTTCGGTTTGTAATAATAACTCGTGTGTTCTGTAAGTGTAAGTGTAAAAGTCCTATGGGCAATACTTGGGAATAATGGCGTGCTCCACGGACGTCGCCGCCGGTGTCTGGGGACCTGAAACGTCAACGTCTGTTACACACGATGTCTTGGGCAGCAAGTCACTACGTTAAACTCTCAACAATATTACTTCTCATACTTCACAATAAAGTAAGGATTTAAATACAAAGAAAAAGAGGGGAGGAAGAAGAAATGTGGACGACTCACCTAAACGAACGTCTGTTACAGACACGATGCTCTGGGCAGCAAGTGGGGTATGTCGGGCACCTAAGGACGCCACTGCTCAAGTAAAATGAGGTGGTGTTTTTGAAATATAGGGGGTTTCAATTCTCTTTACAATTTGATTTAGCAGTGTACCCATGACGACAAGACTTTTTGATTGAATTAGGGGAAAATTTGGGATTTATCCTTACTTGAATTGAGATACTGATTCTATCACTATTTCCAATTTGAATCTGAAAGCAGCTCATGCCTGCATCCTAGTGACGGCCAAGATAAACGGAATTTTAAAATCCTCACCAACGATGACATTATTTAGGCCTTTTGGACTGTCTACGTCTTACATACTTGTGTTCTAACAGGCTTCATTAGCAAACATTTCACAACTAGGTTACGGAAAGAATTGTATATTCATCATTACCTCTGTTTAAGGTTTAAACTCGGCGCCCAACAACGACGCACAAAGGGAGTGGGATCAGCTGCTCGCATGTGTCTTTCATTACTCCGGCTTGACTAAAGGAATTCCCATAGCTCAACATCTACCAATTACATGTCACCCACTGCATAGATACAGAGGTACATACATATAAAAATAGAGTTAGCCCTACAGTAATTATTAATATATGAATTACTACTTAGAGTAGGAACTTATAAACTAATATTCAGGTTACACCCTATCTAACTTAAAATTACAGGTACTACTCAAACACATACATGAATATCAAATGTGTGGCACTACAATATGAAGAGGTAATATTTTCTTACAGGGTTATTAATTCAGTCTGTGTAAATATAGAGAAACATAACGATAGTCTACAAAAGAATACTAAGGCGCAAGAAAGCAAAATAAATCTCTCAAGAAGAGGTGCTTTAGTTCTTCACCCCTTAGTCTGGCCAAGATTTTCGTCCTTTTGCATATTACTTCACATACGATTTTACATTTTTTTGTAGCACTTCCTTGTGACTAGGATGCTTCATTTTGTTGTTAATCTGTTTTTTACGGGTCAAGGTGAGAGATAGCAATTTTTAGCCAAGGTAAAGGAAAAAAAAAAATAAAAAAGGGCCCCTCTAACCTAGCGAGAATGTGTCCTTGAGGTGAGGTGAATTTGAGGAGGCGAAAATTGGCCATATCCAAGAAGCATATCGTATCACCTATTTCATTATCTTGGCGAGCATTTTTTTTTCTTCGTCAGTTGTTTGTGTAAGCGCTCTAAACCATCATAGCAACTGACTGTGGTAAAACTCAGTAAGGTATTCGTGTGTGTGTGTGTGTGTTTGTGTGTTTAAAAATTCGGAAATTTGATGTAATTGGATGAGAGCATACTAACTGATAAATAAATAAGTGACGGAAGTTGGAGTAGAACACTGGGTAAACATTCGCTATATTTGAAGCAGTAAGAAGCACCTTACCAAACCAGTGTTTCTTCTTTCCTGATGGTCTGTTATATTTTTTTATTATTTCTGGGGTTTGGTGATTGAAAATGTTTCATGCGAAGTCTGTTTCTCCGCTGTTTTCCAGCGCAACATGTTCCACGGTGTCAGCTCGTTTGACTCGTCAAGGTAATGGCGGAAGGGAATGTCCTCGGGAACCTAAATGTTTAACTAAACCTAACCCTAACCTAGCTTAACTGTACCTAATTATTTAATCTAACCTAACCTAACCTAACCCTAACCGGACCTAACCCTAACCTAACCCTAGCATCCCAGTCGGGAAGTTGAGAAACGAAAACCACCTTTGAGGTACCATGAGTAAGACAATCGTATTTAGCCTATCGCGGGAGCATGATGGATAAAAGAAGTGGGAAATTTTTCAGCAGGAAAAGATAAATTATCACCCAGAAAATAGTCAGAGAAATACAAGAAAACAAACTGGAAGAAACATGATTTGACTTGGTAAGGGTCCTTTCTACTGCTTCACGTAAAGCGTAAGTTTACCGAACATTTGTCCTGCAGTGGATCGTATGATTGGTGATGACGCATCTTGTTAAAGAAAAAAGCATGGTGAATCGCATCGACTAAGTATCACGTAATTGTACGAGTGTAGAGAGATTCTGCCGTCACCGAAAGCAGCAAAGAGTAGCAACTCAATTAAATATATAGAAACTCAGCGAAGGCTCTTATTGGCTGGATCCCCCATGATCGTCACGTCTAAACT
>NW_027643895.1:0-59597 GCF_032717465.1 Coenobita brevimanus
TTCCCCCATGGCCCTCCACCCGGAGTAAGAGGTGGTAGGCCTGGCTCCTGGAGTTATTTGGCCCCAGCCCTGAGGGCCACCTACCAGGTCGAGGCCCCCAGACAGGAGGGCCTCCCTGCACCCCACCGACGAGGCCTCAGGACGAGGGCCACCTATCAGGTCGAGGCCCCCAGATGGGAGGGCCTCCCTGCACCCCCCTGTTGAAGTAGGTCCTGGCAACGATGCCCCTGCAGGTGGTCCACTGTCTCCTGGAGGAGGGCTCCCCAGTAGGGCCCCCTCCCCCGCCCGGGCGCCACTCCTGTTAGCCCAGGAACTATGAAAGGGCCTAGTGGCGACTTTAACGCATCTCATACGTCGCGCATAAGTGCAGACCCCAGAGACAGGAAGGAAAGTGACGGTGGAACAGTGAGGGAAATAATATAAAGTGACACACATTATAAGTGAACACCAAGGCAGAAAGTAAGGGTCAGTGAACATGCACAATAAGATGACTGGATGTAAAGAAACTTTGTGTTGATACTAGTGGCACAGAAAGAGAAAACTACGGAGACAGTGTCGCCGCGGCTAAGTGACAATTCCTGGTGCACGACTCGCTACAACAAGTGTATAGAAATATTAGCCAACCTGACCCTTTATTCCACCCATACATAGTGCATCCGGTCCAGAACATTAAATGACAATTATGCACTGATTACAATACTGATGTCATGTTCTATTAACTATCAACATCTGTGTATATATGAATTCTGCCCTTGACATCCTTGTGTATTTGTGTACATTTTGTTGGAAGACCAACTCTTCCTGTCTCTTCCATATCCAGTGTCTCTCTGTTCTTATATTGTAAGGTGTGTTGAACTAATACAATAGATGTGTTAAAGGTATACTGCCGAAGTTTTTCTGCCCTGTTCCTTTGTGGGTGCTTTGCTTCCGGTCCGGAAAGAGGACCTCAGTCGCCGGCGTTTTCAGGACGAGAGGTCGAACTAAAAACTCCCAGCATAACATTACTATTGTTGTGATTACTGACCTCTGCGCTTGGGTAGAGATGATAAGGTGTAACGTGCAGACTTAGCAGCTAAAGAAAACGTTTTACTAGATTAGTTGGCCAGCTTGTAATACATAACGTACCACACACGACGAGTGAGATATAAAGAGAAAGAATGGAGAGGCCATTTTGATGAATAATATTACTAGTATAATTGAAAAAAATAATCAGAAAACATGATGTTTAAAAAGTAATGCATGAGTGTTCTACTTGAAGAAAGCAAATATATTTCACGAATAATCTCATGTCGATTGGTT
The DNA here is from genome assembly GCF_032717465.1 of Coenobita brevimanus. NCBI lineage: Eukaryota > Metazoa > Arthropoda > Malacostraca > Decapoda > Coenobitidae > Coenobita > Coenobita brevimanus. The sequence continues at coordinate 1,300 of NW_027643895.1, forward strand.
TCTGGAAATATATGCAAATATTTAAACAGAGCTTAAATGTTTATGTTAATTTTGGATTTACCTGACGTAGTAATATTTAATACATTATAAAAGACCGGAGTACAGGGCAGTTGTACAGCATATATTGTGCTACTTTTTGTTATTACATAAACAAATGCTGTGCTGCTGAGCTGTAAAGGCGAGTTTAAGGACTGGATTAGAAGTGATTTTGAGAATGTTGCAGTATCTCTTGCCTGGCGATTTATCTTTCACACTGCACCTCATTATCCTTTTCTTATAAATGCAAGTATATCAGCACTAAAGGTCTATAAATAACATACAAGGGACTTAAATGTATTCTGCCAAATAAATCGCGAAGAAAGACGTGCACGGAAGCCTGCTATAGAACCAAAATATTAGGTATAGTAGTAAAGTGGTTAATGAAGGCTATATCTAACCCCTCCAGTTTAAAAAGTCTCATTTAAGGTGAATATAATCGTCTGGAGATGGACGAAATTATATATAAAGTACGTCACTGGAATGTATGAATTTTTTAAAGAAAATGGGATTTCGTATTTATAACAGAAAACCAAAAATATAAAGGGTTGACTAAGGTAGCGATGGACTTTTTTTTTTTTTTTTTTTTCTGTGGTATGGTCGTGTTACCTTTTCTTTAGCAATGTATTTAGCTTAATTAAACTTGGCTTTCTTTAACATACTATGAAAATTCTTAAGGAAACAGGACCATCTTATTTTTCAGTAATTTTTTTCCAAGCTCTTCTTGACAATCTTAAGTATTTTCTCATGACGAGTTTAAGTTTCTGTATCTTGTCCGTCTTTTAAAAGTGGTGGAAAACGTTTTAAAAGTTTCCTTTGTTGTAAAAGTTCTAGGTAACTTTCTCTGCAATAAATATTATAAGACACTCCCTGACGACCTTTCACAACAGTGCTCGTTCTCCTCCAAACACATACCTCGGCTGTATGTACAAACTCTTGAACAACGTCAGTGTCATAACTCCTTGCATTAATTTAATACAAGGACAAGGTCGGGCCACTAGTAGAGTGACTGTGGACATAGATAAATTCCACAAGCCCAAGGATCATTGGCTGCCTTGTGAACTTAAATCCCTCTTCGTGACAAAGTCGGAGATAACAGATCGTCACCAGACTACACATATATTGTGACGGGTCTGTAGATGGCACCAAGTCTGGGTGTGGGCTGTTCATTAGGGAGTATGAGTCACCCACTCAGTACGTGGACACTAATTTCAAAAAGACTCCGTAACTCTCTTTCTTCCACAAGGGAAAAACTATATTCGATAGAAGAGGGAGTAGGATGTGTTGTGTCTTTATCTAAGGATGTTTACTTCTTTGTGGACAGTCAAGGAGCTCTGTATGAATTACTGTCTACTACTCCTACAGTCTGATATTGTCAGTAGATGTCCATCAACCATCTGGTGTATTGAAAACATGGGTCATAAAATCCACTTCACATGGATTCCTTTCCATATAAGGATACCCATAAACGAAAAGGCTAACGACCTAGCTCGTAAGGCTCTACTTTCGGCCAACGACTCTTCTGATATATCTGCTGAATATAGTTATACTACTGTCAAAATCGTGATTAACTCCCTTGTTAGCCAAGATATTACTAGACAGCTTAATGATAGCACAGCAAGTGGCAGCACTAGCTCTATTCACTATGTAAATGTGGCTCAAAAGACTGATGTAACATATGGTCAAAGAGGTGGACTTCATGACGCTGTTGTCGTGAGAGACGGAGGCCATCTTAAAATGTGTGTGTGTGTGTGTGTGTGTGTGTGTGTGTGTAATTCTCCGGGTCGGTCAGGATCACTTGATGGTCGTGATCGTCAGCTTTTACCCTCCCGGAAGGGAGCTGAGAGCTCATATAGTCCGATCCAAGGGCAAGGCTGTGACCACACACGCACACACCCGTCCCCTTGCTCAAGGGGGACAGTAACCACCCACTTCGTCAGTGAAACTTTTCACAACCTGAGCGAGGCGCGAACTCCCGCCTACCAGTTGGCAAGCGAGAACGTTACCACTGCACCAGCGAGCGGTGTGTGTGTGTGTGTGTGTGTGTGTGTTTAATCGAAATTACCCTTATCAGTGCCAATTTTTCCAAACCTAACCAAATTTTCGTAACTCAACCCAGCCTTATTTATGCTGACCTAACCTACTTAATGCTAATCTAACCTACTTTATGCTAACCTAATATACTTTATGCTAACCTACTTTATGCTAACCTAACCTACTCTATGCTAACCTAACCTTCCTTATCCTTTACGTAATAATATTTTTCTTTGTTTATTGATGAATCTTTTTCCAACTTGACAACGTACTTCTGTACACCTTTACTAAGTCACTAGCAGTTCGAAGGGAGGATTTCCTCTCTCTCTCTCTCTCTCTCTCTCTCTCTCTTAAGAGGTGATGCTATGTCTCCTTAAGGATTACCCATACTACTTCCTATGGACTCAAGCGGCATCAGTAATATACAGGATACAAGGCTGGTGTGTAGTGTGGAGAATAAACCGCTTTTCTCGCTCTCTCCCTCTCTCTCTCTCTCTCTCTCTCTCTCTCTCCAGTTACCTTTCTGTGCATCTGTCTCTGTATCTATCTATCTATCTATCTATGTGTGTAATATTTATGTATTTATCTATTCATCCCCCGAGCCACAAATTAATGTCATTATATTAGTCTGTGTCGCTGTCTGCCTACCTGTCTATTTATCGTACTTATCTGATAATCTATCTATCCATCCATCTATCTGTCTATCTATTCACAGTATCGGTGCAGTTCACAGTAATATCTCGCGCTTATATTACTACTGTTTCTTTACTCCCTGTGTGTGTGTGTGTGTGTGTGTGTGTGTGTTCTTACCTAATTGTTCTTGCCTACTTGTATCTTTACAGGAATGAGTCAAGCTCGTACTATCCCGTGTCTTAAACCATATTTATCGTACATATCCTTAAATTTGTGAATTGTTCTGGCACACACTATTTCATTCGGTAGTGCATTCCATTGATCAATTGCTCTTTTTGGGAAACTGAATTTCCTAACGTCTTTATCACCTCTCTTCTTATGCAGTTTTTTGCAGTGTCCTCTTGCTGATGCTTCTCCATATGTTAAGTAATCATTTATGTCTATTTTCTCCTTCCCTGATATGCACTTATATGGCATTATCATGTCACCTCTTTTCCTTCTCTCATGTAGTGTTGGTAGATTCAGTTTATTTAGTCTTTCTTCGTAGCTTAGGTCCCTTAAGCTTGGTATCCATCTTGTAGCGGCCCTTTGAACTTTTTCAATCTTGTCTATATGCTTTTTGAGATGAGGACTCCAGACTACTGATGCATATTCCAGGGTTGGTCTCATGAATGATGTTATTATCCTTCTTAGCATGTCTTCATTTATGTATATAAATGCTATTCTCATATTTGCAAGCAGTGTATACATGTTCCGTACCTTCTCGCTGATGTGGTCAGCCGGAGATAGTCTGTTATTGATAATCACACCTAGGTCTTTCTCACTTCCTGATGTGTATAGGGTTTTATTTCCTAACTTATAATCCCAATCAGGTCTTTTTCCACTTTTACCAAACTTGATTAGATGACACTTGTCCACATTGAATTCCAATTGCCATGTACTACTCCATTCTTGAAGTTTATTTAATTCTTCTTGTAGTTCTTTACAAGAGTCTGTGGTAGTAATTCTCCTTTGTATTTTTGCATCATCTGCAAACATATTCAGCTAGCTCTCATTTCCAGTGTTAATGTTTATATCATTTATATACACTAAAAACATGATTGGTGCCAGCACTGAACCCTGTGGTACTCCACTAGTCACTTCTTTCCAGGATGAGTAGTTTCCTCTTAGTACTGTCCTCATTTTCTTTTTTTATGAGAAAGTCTTGCATCCAACAAAACAGTTTGCCTCGAATTCCTCCTTGATGGTACAGTTTCCATAAAAGTCTTTGGTGTGGTACTGTGTCAAAAGCTTTTCTTGAAATCTAAATAGATACTGTCCACCCATCCTTCCCTTTCCTGTATTGTGTTTGTTACTCTGACATAGTAGCTCAACAGATTAGTAACACATGATTTTCCTTTTCTGAAACCAAACTGTCTTTCTGTTATCATACTGTGTTCTAGATGATTTACCCAAGCTTTTCTTATAAGCTTTTCTAATACCTTGCTTACAACACTGGTCAGTGATACTGATCAGTAGTTGAGTGGATTTTGTCTATTTCCTTTCTTGAATAAGGGGACAATATTTGCTTTTTTCCAAATATCAGGTAGTTTACCTTGACTCAAGGATTTCTTGAAAATTGAAAATAATGGTTTACTTAACTCCTTTGCACATTCTCGTAGTACCCAACATGAAATTTCATCAGAACCACTTGCTTTTCCTCTGTCTAATCTACTTAACTCCTCCTATATTACTTTTTCTGCTATTTGTATATCTGGTAGTATGTGTGGATATGCGTGTTCCACATACTCCCTCTCAAAATTTGTTTCTTCTGTAAAAACTAATTGGAAATTCTTATTTAGTGCTTCACAGATATCTTTCTCTTGTGTATAAGTGATTCCCTCGTCCGTAATGGATTGTATTATATCTTTTACTTTGGTTTTGCTTCTGATATAGCTGTAAAACAGCTTTGGTTGATCACTACTTTTATTTATTATATCCTCCTCAAACTGTTTTTGGGCTTCCCTCCTTATTCTTGTATAGTCGTTTCTTGCCTGTTTGTAATTATTATACGCCCTTTCACTATTGTGTCTTCTGTATCTATTCCACAACAAATCTCATCTTTCTTTTGATTTTTTACATTCTGTATTGAATCATTCCTGTATTTTCTTATCTGCTTCTTTGTGCTGTGGGATGTACTTCTGGACTCCTATTTCATAAAATTCACAGAATTTTTTATATACAGCATTTAAATCTTGTCCTCTAAGCTCATTTTTCCAATCAACTTCTAAGAAATACTTCTTTAGGTCTTGATAATTTCCCTTTTTATAGTTTAGGCTCTTTTTGTAACTGTCATTGCTGTTTACTATGTCATATGCTATCCTGAAGTTATAATTTAGTACTGCATGATCGCTTTTGCCGAGTGGAGGGTGATATATTAAACTGTCAATATCATTTTCTTGCCTAGTAAATATTAGATCTAGCACTGAAGGTACTTCGAGTCCTCTTTTTCTGGTGGTTTCCCTCACATGTTGCGTTAGGAAAAACTCTTGTACGAGATCCAGGAGCTTTTGGTCCCAACAGCTTTCTTGGCTAATTATATCTAGCGTATTCCAATTTATATTTGTATTGAAATCCCCAGTTAGTATAATTCTTTCCGATTTCTCTTCCATTTTATGTAGTAATGATCTTATACTCTGAATTGTACTCTCTGCCAGGTCCCCATATTCGTCTCTTTCCCATGTGTTTGATCTGGGAGGCATGTACAAATTGGCTACATTTACTTTACCTTCAGACGTGTTGATCTCTACTGCAATTAGTTCTACTTGTGATGGTATATCTAGTTTTATTTCCTTGACTTTTAGATTTTTCTTAGTTAATATTATAATTCCTCCTCCTTTTTTTACATTTCTGTCTCTTCTCCATATAGTGTATTCCTCTAAGTTTAGTATGTCATTTGATATCCTTGGTGTTAATTTTGTTTCAGTTAGGCATATTATTTGTGGTTCATTTTCTCTGACATAATCATTCATCTCTAGTAATTTAGGTACCATTCCATCCACATCTGAGTACATCAACTTTATCATCTTGTTTATATACTTGTCATGACATGGTTCTACTACCTTCCTCCTTTTTATTCCATCCTGTTTGTGTACCACTTTCGTACCTGCAATCCTATTACTTTGTAAAAAAAATTCCTCTTCTCCTCTTCTGATCTTCCCTCATATTTTATTTTTGCTTCCTCCCTTTTCTCTTTCAGTAATTCCAGTTCCTCTTGTGTTAGGCATCTTTTTATCCATAAATTTTTAACTCCTCTTTTTCCATAAGATTCTTTGCATTTTTTAGTATCTCTTCCACAGTGTTTACACTCTGGAAAGTCACCTTTAGAGGTCTTGTCTTGTTTTTCTCGTATTTCCCTAACCTTTTGTGTTCCTCTATGTCTTTACTACAGATTTCCTCTGATACTTCTTTCAGTAAGCTCATTACATTTGCCATCTCCTTTTTGTCTCTTGTGATCTTGTTTTTTTATTTCTCCCTCTTCTATACCAGTGATTACTATTGATTTGCTTATCTCTACTGAATCTCTGACTAACTTGGGATTGTTTTGAATTATTCTTTTCACTTCCTTTTTAATGCTTTTTTCCTCCACCCTTGTTTCTAAGTCTTTCTTTACTTTCACCATTTCAGCATACGTGGTTTCTACATCATTTTTGTAGCTTTGCACAGCTTCATTCACCTGTGTTATCTTCTCCTCAATATCACTGCTTTGGTCCATAAGACTGCTTGCTTGCCTAATTGCCTCTGTGTCATTTCTGAACTCTTCCATAACACTCTCGTGATTGACTACTGTACTTGCCATTTCACTCACTTTCTTCCTAAGCGTACTTAATGCCTCTGTTAGTACACTGATGGTTGTGTCTTTCTTATTGGCCTTCCTTCCTAGTTTATCTATCTCTTCCTTTTGCAAGTGCATTTGCTTCTTTATTTCATCAATTTCATTTTTGAAAACCATTTCTAGTTTGTGTACACGTTCAACCAGTCTATTGTGAGTCTCCACTTCAACCAGTTCTTGGTAGAAATCATCATTTTGCTTTTTACTTTTATCTCTTTTCTTTTCCAAATTTGTTTTACTGAAGTATGTATCCATTTTGCAATACTAAAATAACAGAGTATGTACTTACAGAGTATGTACACTTTCCCCGTGTTGCTGTCAATCAATCATTTCCTGTGGCACCCTCGGGGATGCATAGGGCCTCGATGAACTCACACCACCACATCCTATCTTGTGCTAACTCCTCAAGATCTCCCCAACACTCATCTCCAGCTTCCCGTCTCATTGTCCTCACCCACGTCTCTTTTGGCCTTCCTCTACCTCTCCTACCAGGTGCCACCCACCCTGGTGTACCTCGTACTATTCCCTGTCTCCTATACACATGTCCTAGCCACTTCCATCGTGAGAATCTAACATATTCATCGATCGGCTGCACTCCCGTTATTTCTCTAATTCTACTATTTGGTATCCTTTCCCACCACTTAACTCCTAATATTCTTATAAGTGCTTTATTTTCAAACACCAAGAATTTATTTTCCATAGTCACTGTGCTGTACCAAGACTCGTGTCCATAAATTAAGATACTCCATTACCTTATAAAGTTTGATTTTTGTATGCACAGAGAAATTGTTATTATTCCAAATATTTTTAAGCATTCCCATTGCCTGATTAGCCTTCTTTAACCTTTCCTCGAATTCAAAGTTCAAAGAACCATCCTTGGCTAAATAAGTACCTAAATATTTAAACCTATCAACTTGCTTTACATCCATACCTCCAATTACACATTCCTGCGCATTTTCCATATTCATATGGATTATTTCAGTTTTTCCACAATTAATAACCAAACCCACCTTGCGACCTTCACTCACCAAACAGTCCAACACTCTCTGCATCTCTTCTGGCCCATCACAAATCAAAACTATATCATCTGCATAATCTAAATCCAAAAGTTTCCTGTTCTCTCCCCAAAGTATACCTGCACCGGTTTCTGTTCCAACACGTTTCATAATGTAATCAATGACCAATATAAATAGTAAAGGCGATAGAACACCACCTTGAATTACTCCGGACTTGACTTCAAACGAATCACTCAGACAACCATCAACCATCACTTTACAAAATGTGTCCTCATGCATGTTCATAATGACCCTCACAAACTCCTCTGGTATTCCATAATGTCTCATGATCTTCCCCATAGACTCTCTCGAAACACTATCAAAAGCCTTTTCAAAATCAACAAAACAAAGACTTAACGGTACTCTCATTTCATTAACTTGCTGCATCAAATGCCTAACTATAAAGATCTGATCATTGCAACCACGTCCCTTTCTAAAACCAGCCTGTTCATCCCTCAGAATACCCTCAACCACCGGCTCCAACCTATTTAACAACACTCTACTGAAAACTTTCAAAGCTATCGGTGACAAAGAGATTCCCTCCAATTACCACATTCACTCAGGTCTCCTTTCTTCGGAACTTTAACAATTACACCATTCTTCCAAACTGATGGTAGTAACCCCGTCACCCATATCTTATTGAATAGCTTGGTCAAGATCATTATTAATCTATCCCCCTCCACTTTAAACATTTCCGGAAATAAACCATCCTCCCCTGGTGCCTTATTATTCTTTAACTGTTTTACTGCTTTCTCCACTTCTGCAAGCCTCAACTCTCCTGTTTCTATATTTAAATCTTCCTGAGCAGACGGTATATCCTCTTCTGGTGGTATTGGTCTATTAAGAACTGTCTCAAAATGCTCTTTCCATCTATTTTTAATATCTCCATCTTTGGTCAATAAATTTCCTTCCCTGTCTCTAATTGGTATTTCCTTGCGTTTACCTGCATTACCACTCAGTTCTCTAATCGATTCATATGCTATTCTTTGACTCTGTCCATCATTTTTGTTTATTAGGATTTCAGTCTCTGCAACCTTTTCATCCACACATCTTCTTTTATCTCTCCTAGCTAACCTTCTTACTTCTGAATTCAAACTCCAGTACGCAGCTCTTGCTAATTCAATCTCTCGTTCATCAACGCATTGCATCTCACTCCTCAATTTAGCCTCACCTCTCTTTTTTATCATATCCCACGTTTCCTCTGATATCCATTTCTTTCTCCTGAATCTATGTCTCCTTCCAATCGTACATTCAGCAGTCTCATGCAAAACTTTGTTCACATCCTCCCACATCTCATCTACACTTCTCTCCCCCTCTTCCAACGTGTTGCTGTAGTCTAAACAAATCCAGCTGACTCAGCGCATTTTTAACTCTTGGTTCTTCTTTCTTTTGTTTGAACAAGTCTTGTTTAAACTTTCTTTTTTTCCTTTTAATAATGAAAAATCATTTAGTCTAACCTGGTACAGAGCTTGACTCGTGTGTGTGTGTGTGTGTGTGTGTGTGTGTGTGTGTGTGTGTGTGTGCAGATTACTATTTCTTTACTCCTTGTGTGTGTGTGTGTGTGTGTGTGTGTGTGTGTGTACAGACAGATATACGGAATCAGGAGGCAATGAGGTGAATCTGTATATTTCTCCATCGGTATATCTTTGAATGTATGTATGTACGTATGTATGTATGTATATGTGTATGTAAGCATTTCGGCTATGTATGAATGTATGTATTAAAGCTATAAGTGTGTGTTAGCAAGCATGTATGTAAGTATATGTATGTATGTATTCATGTGTGTATATAACCGTCAGAAACACTTCACATCACAAGTACATCCACGGCAGCTACATTCTTTTTTATTCTTTCCCTAAGTTTTGAATATTAAGCCTTTAGAGAAAGAGGGAGGGGGGGGGGGCTTGTATAAAACTAGGGTAAACTTACATTTTTGTCCTTTTCTCTTTGTACTGCACCAGAATCTGGGAATAAGCAAGATGGTCTGTTCCACGGACTGTACATTATATATTGTCACGAATCAATTCGCGACATTTCCTTTTTGTGAGAAGCCACGAACTATTAGTGGAAAACTCACTGTGTATCGCTCAGTTAACCGTTTCTCTCTCCATTTCGGGGTATACTTTTCAAATCATTCGTCACCGTTTTCAGGGGTGACCGATTTGATGCACGTCACTAACTGCGCTACTGAGCGATACTATTGTTTCTTTATCGTTCGCCTCTACTTCCCTCAACCGTTAGCCACGCCTTGCGTCCTGCCCATACAATGTATTTGAATTCAGTCTTGTGTTTGCTGTGACGGAGAAAGGTTATGTGCTCAGAAGTGGAGAGGTCAGCTAGCACCCCAAGCTCCATTAGTACAGTTAATCCCAGTACTCCCACCTTAGTGGTGATACATAGTATTCATCGACTGGTATTTCTTTTGTGTATTTTGTAGTTTTAAGAGCTTAGTTAAGGTGTTTTTCCTAGGCGTAAGTATTTAGCTTCTGTGTGAGTGAGCGAGTGCGTCTCATTTAATTTGATTTGAAATGTGATGTTAAATTTATTTTTGTGATTAATAAATTTAACAGTTCTATTTCTTGAGCTTAATGTAGAGTAAAAATCTTGTTTCATTTCTCCATAATTAAGCTTATTTTCCATACAGCTCCTAGCTTGCATAAACATTTACTATTCATAACTGGTACTTAGACCAGTCTTGTTGTATTAACTTAAAATCCGTTGTGCCAGGAGTTAATGCATCAGCAAGAACCTGATGTTATTATTATTAGTATTAGTTATTTATTGTCAGGGGTGATGTAACTTTCTCCAGAGGCTAACAGTACAGTAATTCAGCAATTGTGAGTAATTAGTCTCTGCTGTGTACTGTTGAGAAAGTTTATAAATTCTCGTTCTCAGAGAATCGTGCTAAGCCAACGTAAAGTAATCGTTGCTTGATGTAGCAAGACAATCATTGTCTCTGCTCTTCAATATTATTATCAATTTAAATAATATTTAAACCATTTATTTCAAAATTACCGTGATATTCTAAAAACCCCGTGACAATTGGCGACCTCATTCCAGGATATTAACTCCTAGCTCTAAAGCTATTCACGAGATAGTGCTCACTCATTCATATTTAGGTATTTATCATTAAAGTTTATAGGCACAAGCTTACTGGTGTTTACCCTTAATTTAGCAAGTGAATTTTGCTTTATTAATCAATAGAATACTTAACTCTAGTTTATTTTTGGTAACGCCAGACAATTTTATTCGCTTCTGGGAAGTCGCCGTACCCATTGTGTTTATTATTGAGTCTTCCCAGTCATTTACATTTTTGATTTATTCTTTGCCAGTTAACTGGATAAGACTGGTCACCACTAGCTTGTGTCTGTACTCTTTACTTTTGTTTATTAGTATTCGTCGCTAAGCAGTCAGTACTCAATTTCGGTTACTTAGTAAATTGAGCTAGCATCATGGCTACAGCTGTATATGTACAGGAAGCCAAAGATATTGGTCTCACAGACCCAGAGAAAATACAGAGTTACGTTCTCTCACGGTTCAATTACGAGCAAGAACGTGAGAAAGATGCTCGTGAAGAGCGTAGGATTCAGCGCGAATGCGAGCGAGAACAGCGCGAATACGAGCGAGAACAGCGTGAGGAACGTGAAAGAGAGCGTGCTTATGAACAAGAGCAGCGTGAGAAACAGCGCGAATACGAGCAGAAACAACGCGAACTCGACTTGGAACACGAGCGAGAACAGCGTGAGGAACGAGAGAGAGAACGAGAACACGAACGTGCCGAGCGAGAAGCACGCGAAAAACATGAACTTGAAGTGCTGAAGCTCAAGCGAGATTCCTTGGGTTCAGACACATCTGGTGCAGTTGGTTCAAGCTCCACGAGCGCTCTCCCTGCACATGTCCTGGCGACCCCACGCATCAAGCTTCCTTCATACAAGGAAAGCGAGCGAATCGAGCCGTACATAGCTCGTTTTGAGGACATGGCAGACATGTATCAATTGGATGAGGCAGCTAAGCGGATTCAATTTCTTAGTTTATTTGAGGGCCCTGCCCTCGATATTCTCCACAGAATTCGTGGAGACAATCTCACATATGAGATGATGAAAGCTGCACTCATTAAGGCGTATGGTCTCACAGTAGACGACGCCAAAGTTCAGTTCATGCGAGCTCGTCTCCAAGACAAGGAGACAGCTGTTCAGTTCCTTGATCGTCTCACAGCTTACTTAAATGAGTGGATGGAGAAAGATGAAACTCCTTCCACGCGTGAGGGGATAATTGACCTTATGCTGCGTACACAGCTAGAGAGGTCGTGGCCTGCTGAGCTCATAGCACAGCTTAAGATCTGCCAGGTGAAAGATGCCAGCCAAATGGCAGAGAAGGCTGACGCATTCTTTACTGCATACGGGTATCAAGCTCGTAAGCAAAACACCTGGAGCAGAAAAGATACTGATAAGTCTGGGAAGCAGTCTCAGACTGAATCCCAGCAACAAGGTCATTCTCAGAATAATGGCCAAGGTCCAAAACCGCAGTGGAAGGACCAGGGGCAAAACACTCAGAAACCTGAGTGGAAGCGGTACAACAAGCACCCCAACCAGCAGCAGTATCAGCCACGCAACCGACCGTCGGGACAAACTTTTCACCACCAGCTCAAAAGAGGCAGGAAGCAAATGCAGCCTTCATTCCTCAGCAGCAGCACGGTGGTCACGTCCCTACCAGTGTGGGTACTTCCCCACAGTTCACTAGTCCCACAGTGACAGTGAACCCCCTCCACAGATGGCCAATGTTCCATCTTCTCAAGTATATAACCCTCAAGGCACAATGTTTGCCACATCAATTCAGCAGCCTCATGAGTGGCTAGCTGCTTCCTCCACAGGCCCTCCCACAGGTGACAGTACCTTCCTTGTTCAGCCAGGGTTTGTGGAAGGCATTCCTGTGAAGGTCCTGAGAGACAATGGTTCCTCAGGTTGCTCTGTTAAGCAGAGTTTAGTTCGGCCTGAGCAGTATACAGGTCGACAGATCCATGCAAAGCTTATTGATGGATCAGTGAGATTGTTCCCTGAGGCATGTATCCAGGTGGCATCTCCATTTTATACTGGTATGACACTTGCAGTTGTCATGCCAGAGCCTCTATTTGACTTAATAGTAGGCAATATTAATGGAGTCAAGGATAGTTGCTCCGATGGCGCTACTCAGACTTCGGCTGCTGCGGTGACACGAGCCATGACTGAGGCTCCAGACTGTGTCACCCCAGTGATCATTGAATCGCCGCAAGATCTGATGTGCAGTCAACTTGTTGTACAAGAACAACATTCTGACCCGACACTTGCTGCCGTGCGGAATAAACAAAAGGGTCGAGTGATTAAGTATTCACGGGGAGGTCGAGCCAAGTTCCTTCGCAAACAAGGACGGCTCTACCGTGAGTCACGAACACCCGAGGGCGAGGTTCGACTGCAGTTTGTCGTTCCCGCCAAGTACCGCCCAGCAGTGTTACAATGGGGTCATTGTTCAGCCTCAGGAGGTCACATGGGCAAAAGGAAGACCCAGGGCCATATCCGAGCTGACTTTTTCTGGCCAGGGATGGGACGGGACATAGATAGTTTTGTCCGTTCTTGCGGTGTGTGCCAAAGTATCACCACTAATCAAGGACATGTCCTTCCTGTGCCGTTCATAACCACACCTGTAATCTCTGAGTCAGTTGAGAGACAGGGTAGTGGTGAAGTGGGTGCAGACCTGATGTCTCGCCCATTGGCCCCACAGGACACAGTATGTCCAGGGCCTGTACATGCATATTATGTACCTTAAGTTAAGGGGGAAGTTGAGAGGCGACTTGAGGCTATGGAAGACCCAAGTTTGCATAAGGATTCTCAGCTTCCCGGTACTAATATATGTACCGTAAGTTAAGGGGGAAGTTGAGAGGCGACTTGAGGCTATGGAAGACCCAAGTTTGCATAAGGATTCTCAGCTTCCCGGTACTAATAGAAGTACTGTAGGTTAAGGGGAAAGTTCGAGAGAGAACTCCGCAGTGGCGACTTGAGGCTATGGAAGACCCAAGTTTGCATAAGGATTCTCAGCTTCCCGGTACTAATAGAAGTACTGTAGGTTAAGGGGGAAGTTCGAGAGAGAACTCCGCAGTGGCGACTTGAGGCTATGGAAGACCCAAGTTTGCACAAGGATTCTCAGCTTTCCGGTACTAATATAAGTGTTGTATTGTAGGTTAAGGGGGAAGTGAGAACTCCGCAGAGGCGACTTGAGGCTATGGAAGACCCAAGTTTGCACAAGGATTCTCAGCTTTCCGGTACTAATATAAGTATTGTATTGTAGGTTAAGGGGGAAGTGAGAACTCTGCAGAGGCGACTTGAGGCTATGGAAGACCCAAGTTTGCACAAGGTTTCTCAGCTCTCCGATATTAATATAAGTACTGTAGGTTGAGGCACAGGTTGAGGACCCGTGTGCGGTTCGAGGCTATGGAAGACCCGAGTTTGCACAGGGATTCTCAACTTGCCGATCATAATCGTGTGCTAAAATTAATGGCGACCTCGAGTGTACTTTTCATAGCATGTACTGACTGCTAGCCAGAGAGAGTAATTGTAACATAATAAGAATTTTGTCTCATTGACACTTTTGATGCTCCACCTTAATTGGTTTTGCAGGTTCAGCAATGGGTGTAGCAGTTTTGCTGTGCGGACCAGCTGATCATCTGCCGCACGCTGCTGCCTCTTCTCCTCTGCCTTCGTCGTCGCCATATTATTTACTGTGTCATTTTACACGTAGGTACAGTTACACTACAACTGTCACACCTACACTGTGTATTACATACACCACACTACACAACAATTAGTTGTCAGTGTAAATGTAGCGACTTTTCGCTCAGTTTGACCTGAGTACAGGATTTTCACCGTCGTCACGGAGTTTTTCCCTCAAGCTTGCTTCTATTAATGTAAATACGAGGTTTTTTCGCTCACTGGCGACTGCGATTTTCTCCTGTAGCAGGATAGCACACACACCACAGTGTGAATCTTGTGTGACTGAGTTAGGATTTATATGTATGTATATTGAAATCATTCTTCTGAAGGAAGAAAGATTTAATTTTCATGGGGCGTAATGTCACGAATCAATTCGCGACATTTCCTTTTTGTGAGAAGCCACGAACTATTAGTGGAAAACTCACTGTGTATCGCTCAGTTAACCGTTTCTCTCTCCATTTCGGGGTATACTTTTCAAATCATTCGTCACCGTTTTCAGGGGTGACCGATTTGATGCACGTCACTAACTGCGCTACTGAGCGATACTATTGTTTCTTTATCGTTTGCCTCTACTTCCCTCAACCGTTAGCCACGCCTTGCGTCCTGCCCATACAATGTATTTGAATTCAGTCTTGTGTTTGCTGTGACGGAGAAAGGTTATGTGCTCAGAAGTGGAGAGGTCAGCTAGCACCCCAAGCTCCATTAGTACAGTTAATCCCAGTACTCCCACCTTAGTGGTGATACATAGTATTCATCGACTGGTATTTCTTTTGTGTATTTTGTAGTTTTAAGAGCTTAGTTAAGGTGTTTTTCCTAGGCGTAAGTATTTAGCTTCTGTGTGAGTGAGCGAGTGCGTCTCATTTAATTTGATTTGAAATGTGATGTTAAATTTATTTTTGTGATTAATAAATTTAACAGTTCTATTTCTTGAGCTTAATGTAGAGTAAAAATCTTGTTTCATTTCTCCATAATTAAGCTTATTTTCCATACAGCTCCTAGCTTGCATAAACATTTACTATTCATAACTGGTACTTAGACCAGTCTTGTTGTATTAACTTAAAATCCGTTGTGCCAGGAGTTAATGCATCAGCAAGAACCTGATGTTATTATTATTAGTATTAGTTATTTATTGTCAGGGGTGATGTAACTTTCTCCAGAGGCTAACAGTACAGTAATTCAGCAATTGTGAGTAATTAGTCTCTGCTGTGTACTGTTGAGAAAGTTTATAAATTCTCGTTCTCAGAGAATCGTGCTAAGCCAACGTAAAGTAATCGTTGCTTGATGTAGCAAGACAATCATTGTCTCTGCTCTTCAATATTATTGAATATTATTATCAATTTAAATAATATTTAAACCATTTATTTCAAAATTACCGTGATATTCTAAAAACCCCGTGACATATATATACAGTATGTGTATGCATGTATAAAGGCCAGACAGGAGGTGGAGAGATTGGCTCAGTCAAGGAATTCGTGGGAAAGGCTGGCGGAGGCCTTTGTTTAGTAGTGGACTTGTAATAACTGATGATATGTATCTGTGCAATAGCTGATGATATATATATATATATATATATATATATATATATATATATATATATATATATATATATATATATATATATATATATATATATATATATATATATATATATATATATATATATATATATATATATATATATATATATATATATGGTAGTGTGTTTTAGTGATCTGTGATAGTGGCTGTGTTAGTGTGTTGTAGTAATCAGCGATAGTGCTGTGCTAGTGATCCGTGAAAGTGTTGTGTTAGTGTGTTGTGGTGACCCGTAGTGACCCGTGATAGTGCTGTGCTACCTTGTGTGAATTTTTGCGTAATGACTTCCTCGGCAGAGAGCTGTGTCCCCACTGCAGGTATTGAAAAGGACTACCTTGAATTAAAGGAGGAACTTCTCGAACTGAAGCGGGAGGTACAAATTCTCAGCCAGGAGAGGACACAAATGAGGGAATTGTTGGAGGAGATGTTGGAGAAGAAAGAGAAAAAGGCTGAAGGTTGGACACTAGTTAACAAGGGTGCAACGAAGTTCACTCTTAAGAAGCAAACGGAAGTTAAGACCACTAATGCCTTCGACGCACTACGGGACGAATGTGAAGGGATGGCAGAGAGGGAAGTAGAGGAGAAGGACGGTGAGAGAACTTCCAGTAAAGGTGAGTATAATCAGAACAAAAAAGGTAAGAAAAATGTTCCTGTTGTAGGAGATTCCCAGGTGAGATATCTTAACAGAGCCATGTATACTCCACTCGCTAAACATTTGTGTCTTCCAGGGGCCAGGGTGGCTAATGTGATAGAAAAATTTCAAATATCATGAAGGATAGTGGTGACAAACCCACTGTGTGCCTCATGATATTAGTAGCCGTAAGAGTGAGGTACTGTGGCAAAGGTACAAGTTGATGTTAGAAAAGGTTAGGGAGAGGGGAGGAACCCCTGTAGAGCTTGGTGTTTTACCCAGATGGCGGGTTGGAAGGGAGTGGTTGAGCAGGGCAATAGGGATTAATTGCCGCCTTGAAAGGCATTACAAAGATAAATCAATACCTTTCATAGACAGCTGGGACCGGTTTCATGGACAGAGTGCCTTGTATAGTTGGAATGGGACTCATCTTAGCAGGCAGGGAGTTACTGTTTTAGCTGGAATGATAGACAGGGAGTTAGAGGGATATTTTCGAGGTTGAGAAGTAGGTGTACAGGAAACTGCAGCAACTAAACCCAGAAATCAGTGTTATCATATTTGGATAGATGCATCAAGACTTGCAAAATTAAGAACGAAAGTTCAACCATTAGTGTAGATACATCCACTCAGGCACCTCAAATTGAGCAGGCAATGATAGATGATAGAAGAAGCGATGATAGAAGGGCGATAAGCGATAGTACAAAAAATTGTTATATTAGTAACGTAAAGAGTTTTCCAGTTAGTAATAAAATAAATAACAGTAAATGCCAAGGTAGATGCATAACTACGAGTAATAATCTGAAAGTGTACTACACAAACAGCCGGAGTTTACTGAGGGCTTTAATTTGTACAGAGAAAATAGACATTGCCGTTATTAGTGAAACTTGGATGAATACGGACACTCGAGAATTTTTAGCAGAATATCAAATAAAAGGCTATAATATTTTTGTGTCAAATCGTCAGGGAAGAAAGGGGGGATGGGTAGCTATTCATGTAAAGGATTCATTAAACTGTTACAATAAAGCAGACATTAAAGTAAATAGGGACACAGAAAGTGTCTGGGTTGAAATTAGTAACAATAGGGAGAAATTAGTCTTAGGAGCAATTTACAGATCTCCTAAATTAAATTAAGTAGTGCTGATAGTAAATACCTTTGGGAGGAAATTACGAAAGCATCACAGTCCAGCATAGTAATAATTGTAGGGGATCTTAACTGCCAAGGATAGATTGGAGAAATCAGACAGGGGATGCAGAGTCAAAGAAATTTCTAGAGGTAGAACAGGATAATTTCCTTTACCAGTATATCAGGGAGCCCACCGGAGGTATACTAGATGTGGTTTTAGCTAATAAAGAAAGTATCATTAGTGATATAGAGGTTGGTGGACGACTTGGTAATAGCGATCATGAAGAAATTAAGTTCAATTTTATTTGGGATGTCTGTTCCACTGAAAATACCTCCACCGTTCCTAATTTTCGTCTAGGACATTTCGATGGCTTAAGAGCTTATTTTCGAACGGTATTCCACAGGGAGATTAGCTATTTGAGGGAATGCCAGGTCAGTGGGGAACCCCAGGTCATAGGTGAAGGGCAGGAAACACGTGGGAATGTCCGTCAGTTGTCTGTGAGGGGGGAGGTGGTAGATGGGAATGTAGTCCAGGTGACGGGAATTAACTCAGCTCCAGTACCATGCAGACGTTCGACCAGTGAGAAGTATGACGAGTTAATAAATATAATACACGGAGGCCAAGATAGATATATCCCTTCAAAACCGTTTAGAACGAATAATTCAGAACCAAGATGGTTAAACAACAGATTAAAATCTCTCATAGGCCATAGGAAAGGAATATATAGAAAAATATATCATGTACCGGTTACTTACGTAACCGGTACACGATTTTAAATAGAGAAGTAAAGAGGGAGATAAGAAAAGCAAAGAGAAGTTATGAAATTAAGATTGCTAGTGAATCAAAAGAAAACCCCAAGGGTATTTATCAAATGTACTGTACCTTACGAAAAATAAAGATAGGATAGGACCACTCAGAACAGAATCAGGTGACATTACCAGTGAAGATAAAGAAATGTGCACCATCCTAAATAATTATTTCATATCAGTATTCACCAAGGAAAATCTAGACTTGGTCCCTCAAGCAGCAAATATTTACGATGAGAATATGGAAAATATTCTTAGTAAAATAACCATTAGTAAGGAGGACGTATTGAAAGAAATTGATAAGTTAAAACCTCAAAAATTGCCAGGTCCGGACGATATATATGCAAAAATTATAAAAGAAACCAAAGAAGAATTATGTCAGCCACTTTTAACATTATTTAACAACTCTTTAAGTTCAGGAGAAGTTCCAGAGGCGTGGAAGACCGCAAACGTAGTGCCCATCTTTAAAAAGGGTGATAAATCAGCTTCAATGAATTATCGTCTGATAAGTCTAACGTCAAAAGTAGGAAAAATGTTAGTCAATTTTGGCAAATAAGATTAGAGAACACTTAGAAAGATTTAATCTTATAAACGAAAGTCAGCACGGATTCAGGCACAGACGATCCTGCCTCACAAACTTGTTGTCATTCTAGTCGGAGGTCTATGAGGCAATAGATAGCGATAAAGCTTACGATGTTATTTATCTGGACTTTAGTAAAGCTTTTGACAGGGTCCCACACGAAAGATTAGGTAGAAAGGTTCGAGCACACGGTATAGACGGCGATATCTTAAAATGGATAGAATCCTGGCTGAAAGGACGAAAGCAGAGAGTATTAATAAATGGAACTAAGTCGGACTGGGGATTAGTAACTAGCGGTGTACCACAGGGTTCAGTACTCGGTCCCTTATTATTTATCATATATATAAATGGTCTAGACTTAGGAGTCACTAGCAGCATCAGCAAATTTGCCGACGATACAAAAATAGGATGTATCATTAACTCGACTGACGATTGCCATAACTTACAAAAAAGACTTCGATATATTGTCCAAGTGGTCTAAAACTTGGCAAATGGAATTTAACGTTGAAAAATGTAAAACACTTAACGTAGGCAAGACCATTGAAGACACTAAACACAGCTTAGATAATAAAGAAATTAGCAAATCGGAATGCGAGAGGGATCTAGGAGTTATGGTTAGTAACGACCTTAAACCAAGGCAACAGTGTATTAATGCGAGAAATAAAGCAAATAGGGTCCTAGGATTTATTTCGAGAAGCGTGAGCAATAGATCATCAAAAGTAATACTGAAACTTTATCTAGCATTAGTAAGGCCACATTTAGACTACGCAGTACAATTTTGGTGTCCTTACTATAGAATGGATATTAACTCGTTAGAAAATGTACAGAGAAGAATGACAAAAATGATACATGACGTCCGGAACCTGTCATATGAAGACAGACTGAAAAGACTAAGTCTGCATTCGCTAAAGAGGCGTAGAGTAAGGGGAGACTTAATTGAGGTTTTTAAGTGGATGAAGGGTATAAATAAAGGAGATATTAGCAAGGTACTTAAAGTGAGCATACAGGACAGAACTAGAAATTAAAATGCCCACCGCCGGACCATCCACCCCGCCACCCCCCACCCCACCACCGGGCCACCACCAGGCCACCACCACCCCAGGAAGGGACAACGGGGGGGTTAATGACCCAGGGCAAGAGGGTCACCCAACCACCACTGACCTGTGCCCCTTTTCCCCGCAACTGCCCCGACACCAGGTGAGCCAGGATCGGAGACAACCTCACAGGCGGGCTAACCATCGACAGCAGTGGGGTGGGACTGATAAAAAGTCAGTCCCTAGTAGCTTTTTGGCGATGGCCATAGTTACACCCTTCAAGGGCAGGAGGTCCTTTAGTGAGTCACGAGGTGTCCCCACCTCCACCACAGTGAGCCACGAGGGAGCAATACCCTCTGCCACGTATATAGTGAGCCACGAGGGGCCAGTACCCTCTGCCACAGTGAACCACGAGGGAACAACACCCTCTGCCACAAACAGGGCAGGAGGCCCAATAGTGAGCCACGAGGGGCCAGTACCCTCTGCCACAGTGAGCCACGAGGGAGAAATACCCTCTGCCACAAACAGGGCAGGAGGCCCAATAGTGAACCATGAGGGGCCAGTACCCTCTGCCACAGTGAACCACGAGGGAACAACACCCTCTGCCACATACTCAGTGAGCCACAGGGAGAAATACCCTCTGCCACAAACAGGGCAGGAGGCCCAATAGTGAGCCATGAGGGGCCAGTACCCTCTGCCACAGTGAACCACGAGGGAACAACACCCTCTGCCACATACTCAGTGAGCCACAGGGAGAAATACCCTCTGCCACATACAGGGCAGGAGGCCCAATAGTGAGCTACGAGGGGCCAGTACCCTCTGCCACCCCAAGGGTAAGAGTCCCTAGTAGAAAGCGAAAAGTGGGTCCCAGGGTAAAGCAACCTGAAGCCACTGCTGTGACAGAGACAGGAGAGAGAGTCGCCTCCGTGCTGCCCTCCCCATATATAAGAGAGAACACGGTCTCCGTGTGCACTCTACCTTCAGCGTTCCTCTGTGGGAATAGCTGGACACCACTCGGGAGAGTTGCCCCGAAGGTGTCACCGGAGCGGAGGCAAAGTCCCAGTCCGGACCTGCCTCCTACTCCTGGGAGATTCTTGTCTTCTCCAGGCACCAGCAGGAGACGAGGCCGCAGCCCAACCCTGACGGCACGTCCCCTGGCAGACCTCCGCAGCCCCAGGACCCCCAGGCGAGTCCAGCAGCATACAAGTGTGAGTAACGCTGACCCCCTCACACCACGGAGCCTCCGACGCCAGACCCGCCTCCTCCAACAGTTTGGCCCCAGCCCTGAGGGCCACCTCCCAGGTCGAGGCCCCCAGACAGGCGGGCCTCCCTGCACCACACCGACGAGACCCTGAGCTAAGGGTCTACCTCCAGGTCAAGGCCCCCAGATAGGAGGGCCTCCCAGCAACTCACCGACAGACCGGACCCGGGTAGTGACTCCCCTGCGGGTAGTGTGTCGCCCGCCACGGGTAGAGTCCCCTGAGGTCCTCTCCCTCGACCAGAGTGACAGAGTGAATTAACCCAGGAAAAACGGGTAGATCAGTGACGCCCCCCTTCGACCTAAGTATACCCGAGAAAGAAGAACAGGAACAGTGACAGAGTGACATAGTGCAATCCATAGGAAATCTGATAGACATTGTTATATGTGATCATATTGTGTGTTGAGTACAATGGTATCTCGTGTCATCCCAACCTAACTCTGTCTCTGTATCCTATATCCTAAATATCACTCTGTATCATATTGTAACGGTTTTAGAATTAAGGTAATAGATGTGTTAAGGTATACTGCCTAGTTTTTATGTCCTGTTCTTTTGTTAGTGCTTTACTTCCGGTCCGGAAAGAGGACCCCGCTCAGTCGCTAGTGTTTTTAGGGCGAGGAGTCGACCTAAAAACACTCAGCATAACAGAAATAATGGTGTCAAACTAGAAAAATTCCGTTTCAATAAGGAAATAGGTAGAAATTGGTTTGGTAATAGAGTAGTAGACGAATGGAATAAGCTACCTAGTAAAGTAGTTGTTGCCTCTTCCATTGAGAGTTTCAGTCATAGGCTAGATAATCATATGACAAATAAGGGGTGGATATAGAAAAAAGAAAATCTTATAACCAATACTAATTCATAATTTTTCCTTTTCAGGTTACACTATGATAGCCTCTATTCTCCTTACACACTTTCCTGTAAAATGTCCACGCTAGTTTTTCTATACTGCGTGGTGTTCTTTCTGACTTTTTCCTGCCGGCATCGGCTCGAGGGTCTGGAGGGAGGGGGAGAGCCTTTGTCTTTGCTATCCTTATCTCATTCTAGTAGTTCAGTTACTCTTCTAGGAGCTGCCTAGCATGGGCCAACCGGCCTACTGCAGTTATCCTCTCTTCTTATATATATATATATATATATATATATATATATATATATATATATATATATATATATATCTATAGATATATATATATGTCTATCTGTTTATCTATCTATTTTTATCTATCTGTCTATCAGTCATTCTATCTATCTACCTATCTAGTACTCTCTGTCCGTCCATCTGTTTATCTATCTATCCCTATCTCTATCTATCCGTCTATCCATCTATCTATCTACCTATCGATAGATAGATAGATGTATACTTTACAGTACATTCTTTGCATTCTTTTTCCGCCATGTTTTATTTCTTTCTCGTATTCATCATCATCATCATCAACACCATTATTATTATCATCATCATCATCATTATCATCACCGACAACAACCCCTTCGCTCTCATCATCATCATCATCATCATCATCACGACCACAACAACAACAACAACAACCTTAGAGCAATTAGCCTATTGAGTTTTCCCTTAAATTGAATTAAATAATTAGACTAGCCTTCATGTGGAATTACAGTCTTTGTTTTTTGGTAATATTATTTAAGAGAAAAGAAGGTAGGTAGGTAGGTAGGTAGGTGGATAGAGTGAGTGGGTAAATAGGTAGGTAGGTTGAAAGGTAGGTACGTGGGTAGGTAAGTAAGTAGGCTGGAATGTATAGGTAGATAGGAAGGCAGACAGGTAAGTAGGATGAATGGTAAGCAGGTACGTGGATACAGCCAGATAGATAGATGCTTTATAAGTAGATAGATACATTGGCAGACAGATACATAGACTATTCAAATTCAAACGTAATTATTTTGACTCATCAACTGAATGACTGACTAACTTATCAATGGGCACAGGTGAAAAGATGGAGACAGAGACATAGAAATAACATTAAAGGAAGGAAAACAAAAGAAAGAAGGAAAGGAAGGAAATAAGACAACTGAGAACAAGGAAGGAAGAAAAGAGTGGAGAGCAAAAAATATATATATACATGGAAAGAGACATAAACGTTTATACATTGAACAGTGCACAGGAAAGGACACACACACACACACACACACACACACACACACGGGAGGAGTGATGATAGCAGTGAAGAACAACATAAATGTGGATACTGTGAAACTGGGAGCCAATAGGGCTGAAGTGTTAAAGATGAAATTAGAAACTGGAGAGAATGGCAAGAAAGACATGGCAGTGGTATATGTTGCCCCGTAAGACAAGAGCATGGAATGACGATGAATACCAGGAGATGTTGTCAGACATGGTTAGCTATCTACAGAAAGTGACTGAGAATGGCAACAACATAATTCTGATGAGTGATTTTAATTGTACAGAGGTGAACTGGGAGGAAAGGGACTCAGGAGGCAGTGAAGAATCGTGGGGCACTATATTGTTAAATATAGCAATGAATAATGTAATGACCCACTGGGTCAAAGAAGAGACAAGATTCAGAGGTGATGACACCAACAAGACTAGATTAACTGCTGACCAAAGAACCTGACGTAACTGAGTCTTTCAAATATCTCTGTCCTACAGGAAAAAGTGATCATGTGGTCATTGAGTCCCAGATGATAAAAGGGAACGTGGTGCCAAGAGATGAGCTTTATAGGCTGAGAAGATACAACTTTGGAAAAGCAAACTTTACAGGATTGAGGAAATTTATCGGAAATGCAGATTGGAGAAAATTCAGAGAAACTAGAGAGATGCAGAAGTGGAATATCTTTCTAGACCTCAATAATTCGGGAGTGGAAAAATATGTGCCAGGAGTAAGTGGGAAAGAGAATAGGAAAAAGGATTGGTTAAACAGAAGGTGTAGGACAGCAAAAAAAGAGCAGGACGTGGCATGGAACAACTAGAGAAAGAGAGGTAATAATAGAAGAAAGGAAGAATATAGAAGAGATAGAAATGAATATATCAGAATATGCAGAGAGGAAGAAAAGAACTTTGATAAAGGTATTATTGACAAATCTAAGGAAGAACCCAAATTGTTTTATAGATTTGTCAATGGCAAATTGAAATAAAAGGAAGGCATCACCAAACTGAAAGTAGAAGGAGAGGTCTATAAAGATGCAGCAATGCAAGCTGAAATAATGAACAAATGTTCCAATCGGTTTTTACTAAAGAATGGGATTTTGAGGAATGGGAGAAAGTGACTATAAACGTAGTTATAAAATATATAAAAGTGGAAGTGCTGGAAGTGTATAAATTACTGGAAACTCAAGCTGTATGGAAAGCCCCAGGACCGGATGGAGTCTCTAATTGGGTACTGAAGGACTGCAGAGAACACCTGGTGGATAAGATGCACGGTTTAATGGTGTGTTCTCTGGAAGAAGGGAAAGTGCCTCAGGAATGGAAGAAGGCCAATATGGTACCAATTTATAAAGAAGGAAACAA
This sequence comes from Coenobita brevimanus, assembly GCF_032717465.1. Classification (NCBI taxonomy): domain Eukaryota; kingdom Metazoa; phylum Arthropoda; class Malacostraca; order Decapoda; family Coenobitidae; genus Coenobita; species Coenobita brevimanus. Next base: position 26,162 of record NW_027643895.1, read on the forward strand.
GGAAGAACCCCTGAATTATAGACCAGCGTCCCTGACCAGCATGGTCGCAAAATTGTGCGAGAGAATCCTGGAAGACAGGTGGATAAAATATCTGGATATGAACATTTTGGCAGAAAGTCAGTTTGGATTCAGAAGTGGAAGGTCATTTGTTTCCAACTTGTTGAGCATTACTCAAGAGCGACTGACGTGCTGCAGCAGAGAGACAGTTGGGTGGATTGTGTGTATTTAGATCTGTAGAAAGCCTTTGACAAGGTACCACACAAGCGACTAATGTGGAAATTGGAGCACATACGAGGACTGAAGGTAAGGCCATATTCAGACTACGCAGTACAATTTTGGTGTCCTTACTATAGAATGGATATTAACTCGTTAGAAAATGTAGAGAAGAATGACAAAAATGATATATGATGTTCAGAACCTGTCGTATGAAGAGAAAAGACTAAGTCTGCACTCGCTAAAGAGGCATAGAGTAAGAGAAGACTTAATTGAGGTGTTTAAGTGGATGAAGGGTATAAATAAGGGAGATATTAGCAAGGTACTTAACTCATCCCGTCCCGACCAATTTTCCATCACCGAGTCCCCCCGATCCCGACCAATTTTGGAGAAAAATTTTTTTTGGCTCAAACCTCCGCTTTTGGTGAGAAACATCGAAAGTTCATAGAGAAATTGCTCACCTGGGGTTTAAAATGCTCAATACAGGTAGCAGTATCCCTTACCTTACTGGGTTTTCTATCAGCTTATCTCCAAAGAAAATGAGTTCTATGGGAGGGTAACTATTCCACACCACTCATGAACGGTAGTTATTTATTTATTTGATATGAATTTATATGTAGTACAAGAGTATATTGGTTTTCATACAGTAATATAGACAATATAATCATTGTTTCACTCACCAAACACATCAACATACCCGACCTTTTTTGGCAACATTACATGATCATCATTTCTGACAGTTTCTTCCTCTAATGCTACGTAAACTTTGTCCTCCACATTATCATTGATTGGGGAATCACTCTGGCCCTGAATTTTGTACTGTGGCACGACATGTCCTTACTGGCCAGGTCACTGATAACAGGTGAATTACCGAGACAATGGCGTGCCAGGGGGCGGAGATCATGCTGAGCAAGGCATTGTCCCTGCCTGGCATCTTGTAGAGAAAGGTGTCCCGTGTATACATACCAAAAATCATGCGCAAAAATTGAAAATTGTGCAAAATAGGGACCTTGCAATTGATGCGCGATTATATACATCAACAGGACTGACAGTGACAAAACGTGTGGACATATATATACGTCAATGGGACGCGGCGGGTTAAAGTGAGCATACAGGATAGATCTAGAGGTAATGGTGTCAAACGAGAAAAATTCCTTTTCAGTAAGGAAATAGGTAGAAACTGGTTTGGTAATAGAGCAGTAGACGAAGAGAAGTGGAGGAACGATTGGGTAAATATAAATTGGAGCAGATGGGGGGCGTGGAAAGTGTGTGCAAGATATTCACAGAAAAAATATGTGCAGCATGTGATGTAGAGTGTGGGGTGAAGAGAAGACGGAAGGGGGTGCAAGGAACAGCATGGAGGAATGAAGAGGAGAGACAGGCTGTGACACAAAAGAAGAAAGCATACAATGAATGGATGAGAAATAGGGGTGTGGAAGAAGTTGAGAGGCGGAAGAGAGAGTTAAATGTAGAAAGGAAGAGAGAGGTGAAAAGATTAGTAAGACAGAGTAAGAAAAGAGTGGATGAGGAATTTGGAAGGAATTTGAGTGTAAAATGGAGGGACTGTATGAGAATGTTCTGGAAAGAGGTGAAAAGAGTAAGACAGGGTGGCAATGAAGTTAGTATGGGAGTGAAAGATAAAAATGGTAGATTACTAGTGGAGAAGGAAGAAAAAGTGAGCAGATGGAGAGAACACTTTAAGGAATTGTTGAACATAAAGAATGGATGTAATGCGAGTATAAGTGGTTGGGGAATGGCTGGAAGAAGGAGGGAGATGAGAAGACAGGAAGAAATCAGTAGGAGAGAAGTTGTGGAAGCAATGAAGAAAGTCAAACTGGGGAAAGCATCAGGAATTGATGGAGTGTGTGGTGAAATGCTGAAGCATGGGGGAGTGATAATAGTAGAATGGATGTGGAAGATGTGCAGATTGACTTGGGAGGAAGGTAGAGTCCCGGAGGATTGGAAGTCAGGTATAATTATTCCCGTGTACAAAGAAAAAGGGGGAAAAGAAGTGTGTGGTAATCAAAGGGGCATTTGTCTCCTTAGTGTAATAGGAAAAGTGTATGGTAGGATACATACTGACAGAGTTAGGGAAATAACAGAGGAATTCGTTTGAGAAGAACAGGGAGGCTTTAGGAAGGGAAGAGGTTGTGTAGATCAGATATTCATTCTTACATCATTAGTGGAAAAGTTTCTAGAGAAGGGGAAGAAGTTGTATGCGCCCTTCAAGGATTTGGAGAAAGCATAGGACAGGGTGGATAGACATGGATTGTGGAAAGTATTAAGAATACTCGTATATGGAGTAGATGGGAAGTTGTTGAATGCTGTGAAGAGTATGTATGATGGTGCTAAGGCTGCAGTGAGTGTGGATGGTGAATTGAGTGAAATTTTCTCTTTGAAGGTTGGGTTGAAACAGGGATGTGTCATGTCTCCATGGTTGTTCAATCTGTACATGGATGGGGTAATAAAAGGGATACAAGGTAGGGCAGTGGATGTTGGAGTGGCCCTGGTGAGAGAGGGTAGTGTTTGGAAACTCCCTGTACTGTTTTTTGCAGATGATACTGTGTTGTTGAGTGAAGACGAAGGGGAGGTGTAAGGCTTGGTGGATGAGTTTGGGAGACTGTGCAAGAAACGGAATCTAAGGGTGAATGTAGGGAAGAGTAAAGTGATGGTCTTTGAGAGAGGTGAAGTCAGTGAATGTACAGTGAGGTTGGATGGTGAGGAAATGGAAAATGTGAGTGCGGTTAAGTACTTGAGGAGTGTGATGAGTAAGGATGGAAGTTTGGAGGATGAAGTGCTTGAAAGGTTACAACAAGGAAGAAAGGTTGCTGGTTCCTTGAAAGCAGTGATAAGGAACAGGGAAGTGAGCATGGAAGTGAAAAAGTTGCTACGTGACAGTATTGTGATACCAACTCTAACGTATGGAAGTGAAGCTTTTACGTTGTTAGAAGGACACAAGCCAAGAGAGAAGTGGAAATGAGTTCTTTAAGAGGAGCCTGTGGGGTCACATGAAGAGACAGGCTTACAAATGAGGATATAAAGGAGCGTTGTGATGTGGATGTGGATGTGATAGGAAGCGTTGGGAGGAACACACTGAGGTGGTTTGGCCATGTGGAGAGGATCGAGGGTGAGAGACTGATGAGGAGAGTGTATGTGAGTGATGTGGAGGGGGGGAGAGAGAGAGAGGGAGAGAGAGAATGAGATGGAGGGATGAAGTGGAGATGAATATGAGAAAGAGGGGTGTGAGTTGGGAGCAGGGCAGTGAAATGGCGGGGGACAGGGCGACGTGGAGGCGATTTGTTTGTGGCCACCCCGTACGGGATTGAGTCGTCTGGCAATAGATGGATAGATAGACGAATGGAATAAGCTACCTAGTAAAGTAGTTGCGGCCTCTTCCATTGAGAGTTTTAAGCATAGGCTAGATAAGGATATGGCAAATAAAGGGTGGGTATGGAAAAAAAAAATCTTATAACTAATACTAATTCATACTTCTTCCTTTTCGGGTTACACTACGATAGTCTCTATTCTCCTTTCACACTTTCCTATAAAATGTCCACGCCAGTTTTCCTATTCTGCGTGGTGTTCTTTCCGACTTTTTCCACCCGGCTTCGGCTGGAGGGTTTGGAGGGCGGGGTAGAGCATTCTTTGCTATCCTTATCTCCTTGTAGTATTTCAGTTACTCTTCTAGGAGCTACCTAGCATGGGCCAACAAGCCTACTGCAGTTATTCTTTCTTCTTACGTTCTTATGTACAGTGTACTGAGATAGTCCTGTTGCAGTGTATAGGCTGTGTCTGCAGTGTATTGAGGTAGTCCTGTTGTAGTGTACAGGCTGTGTCTGCAGTGTGTTGAGGTAGTCCTGTTGCAGTGTACAGGCTGTGTCTGCAGTGTGTTGAGGTAGTCCTGTTGCAGTGTACAGGCTGTGTCTGCAGTGTGTTGAGGTAGTCCTGTTGCAGTGTACAGGCTGTCTGCAGTGTGTTGAGGTAGTCCTATTGCAGTGTACAGGCTGTGTCTGCAGTGTGTTGAGGTAGTCCTGTTGCAGTGTACAGGCTGTCTGCAGTGTGTTGAGGTAGTCCTATTGCAGTGTACAGGCTGTGTCTGCAGTGTGTTGAGGTAGTCCTGTTGCAGTGTACAGGCTGTGTCTGCAGTGTGTTGAGGTAGGCCTGTTGCAGTGTACAAGCTGTGTCTGCAGTGTGTTGAGGTAGTCCTGTTTCAGTGTACAGGCTGTGTCTGCAGTGTGTTGAGGTAGTCCTGTTGCAGTGTACAGGCTGTGTATGCAGTGTGTTGAGGTAGTCCTGTTGCAGTGTACAGGCTGTATATGCAGTGTGTTGCGGTAGTGCTGTTGCAGTGTACTGGCTGTGTCTACAGTGTGTTGAGGTAGTCCTGTTGCAGTGTACAGGCTGTGTCTGCAGTGTGTTGAGGTAGTCCTGTTGCAGTGTACAGGCTGTGTCTGCAGTGTGTTGAGGTAGTCCTGTTGCAGTGTACAGGCTGTGTCTGCAGTGTGTTGAGGTAGTCCTGTTGCAGTGTACAGGCTGTGTCTGCAGTGTGTTGAGGTAGTCCTGTTGCAGTGTACAGGTTGTGTCTGCAGTGTGTTGAGGTAGTCCTGTTGCAGTGTACAGGCTGTGTCTGCAGGGTGGTTTGTGCTTGTTGTGGTGATGTTATGTAACATGTGCTTGTCTACCAGGCAAGTAAAAGGCAAGCCAGCGCTTGGTGTTCTCCATGTTTGTGTTGTGTATTTAGGTGATTAGTTTGCGTTGGGGGACGGTATCAAAGGCTTTACTAATGTTGTGAGTAGTGTGCGTTGCGCGGGTAGAATTATAAGGTGTAACGTGCAAACAAACTTAGCAGCTAAAGAAAACGTGTTACAAGTATGTTGGCTAGCTTGTAATACATAATGTACCACAAATCGAGTCAGAAAGAGAGAGAGAGAGAGAGAGAGAGAGAGAGAGAGAGAGAGAGAGAGAGAGAGAAAAGGCCATTTCGAAAAATAAAATTATTGATATAATCCAAAAATTAATATGATAAGTCAAATTTATAAAGATTCTGCCTAAGTGTCAAAGGAAAGCAAGTATTTTTCACGAATAAACCGCATGTCGATTGGTTTCTGGAAATGTATGGAAATATTTACACAGACTTAAATGTTTTTGTTAATTATGGATTTCCATGACGTAGTATTATTTATAACATTATAAAAGATCGAACTACAGGGCAGTTGTACAGTATATATTGTGCTACTTTTTGTTATTACATAAACAAATGCTCTACTGCTGAGCTGTGAAAGCGAGTTTACGGACTGGATTAGAAATGATTTTGAGAATGTTGCAGTATCTCTTGCCTAGCGATTTATCTTTCACACTGCACCTCATTATCCTTTTGTTATTGATGCAACTATATCAGCACTAAAGGTCCATAAATAACATACAAGAGACTTAAATGTATTCTGCCAAATAAATCGCGAAGAAAGACGTGCAATGAAGTCTGCTATAGATTCAAAATATTAGGTATAGTAGTAAAGTGGATAATGAAGGCTATATCTAACCCCTCCAGTTTAAAAAGTCTCATTTAAGGTGAATATAATCGTCCGGTGATGGACGAAATTATATACAAAATACGTCATTGGATTATATGATTTTTTTTTTTAAAGAAAATGGGATTACGTGTTTATAACAGAAAACCAAATATTTTAAGGGTTGACGAAGCTAACGATGGACTTTTATTTTTTTCTCAGTGGCATGGTCGTGTTACCTTTTCTTTAACAATTAATTTAGCATAATTAAACTTAGCTTTCTTTAACATACTATGAAAATTCTTAAGGAAACAGGACCATCTTATTTTTCAGTATTTTTTTTCCAAGCTCTTCTTGAGAATTATAAGTATTTTCTCACGACACGTTTAAGTTTCAGTATTTTGTCCAACTTTTGAAAGTGGTGGAAAGCGTTTTAAAAGCTTCCTTTGTTCTAAAAGTTCTATGTAACTTTCTCAGCAATAAATATTATAAGACACTCCCTGACGACCTTTCACAACAGTGCTGTTCTCCTCCAAACACATACCTCGGCTGTATGTACAAACTCTTGAACAACTTCAGTGTCATAACTCCTTGCATTAATATTATACAAGCACAAGGTCGGGCCACCTGGAGTCCTAGTAGAGTGACTGTGGACATAGAGAAATTCCACAAGCCCAAGGATCATTGGCTGCCTTGTGAACTTAAATCCCTCTTCGTGACAAAGTCGGAGATAACAGATCGTCACCAGACTACACATATATTGTGACGGGTCTGTAGATGGCACCAAGTCTGGGTGTGGGCTGTTCATTAGGGAGTATGAGTCACCCACTCAGTACGTGGACATTAATTTCAAAAAAGACCCTGTAACTCTTTCTTGTACAAGGGCAAAACTATATTCGATAGAAGAGGGACTAGGTTGTGTTGTGTCTTTATCTAAGAATGTTTACTTCTTTGTGGACAGTCAAGGAGCTCTGTATGAATTACTGTCTACTACTCCTAGAGACTGTGATATTGTTAATAGATGTCCATCAACCATCTGCTGTATTGGAAACACAGGTCATAATGTCCACTTTACATGGATTCCTTTCCATATAGGGATACCCTCCAATGAAAAGGCTGACCACCTAGCTCGTGCGGCTCTGCCTTCGGCCTATGACTCTCCTGATATATCTGCTGAATATAGTTATACTACTGTCAAAATCGTGATCAGCTCCCTTGCTTGCCAAGATATTACTAGACAGCTTAATGATAGCACAGCAAGTGGCAGCACTAGCTCTATTCACTATGAAAATGTGGCTCAAAAGACTGATGTAACATATGGTCAAAGAGGTGGACTTCATGACGCTGTTGTCGTGAGAGAAGGATGCCATCTTAGAACGCCCTCCCCCCCTCCCTTTTTTTTTTTTTTTTTTTTCGAAATTACCCTTATCAGTGCTAATTTTTCCAAACCTAACCAAATTTTCGTGACTCAACCCAGCCTTTTTTTTTTTTTTTATGCGAGGAAGAAGGAACCAAAGGCCATGAGCCCGCAGTAACAGTTCCCTCCAAGAGAAAAACAAAATACAATAGAGAGCCAAATTCAAGATCCGATCATTTTGAGATGCCTGGACACACTGCGTTTGAAAGACTGGAGATCATAGGCAGCAGGAAATACAGACAGAGGGAGACAGTTCCAGAGCTGACCTGTTGCATAAATGAAAGACTTGGAGTAACGGTTAACTCTTGCATTAGAGAGTTGGACAAAAAAGGGATGAGAGTTTGCTACCAGACGGGTGCTACACGCCCGTCGTAGAGGTGGAGGAATGCAAGCAGACAGTTCAGAGGAGCAGTGACCATTAACGTAGCGATAGAAAAGAGATAAAGATGTGTAATGCTAGGTGAAATTAGGCTCGACTTCTCGTTCCTATTTCACATAACGTGGAGCGGGGTCCTCTTTCGAGACCGGAGCTAGTGCAATAAAGAGAGGCAGGACACAAAAACTCTAGGCAACAACCTTTACACATATATTACCACAGTCAGACACAGGACAAATCACCAGATATTACAGCACAATATTTAGCAATATAAAACCTTATCTAGGATATGTGTATCTCGCAGGATACTTACTTTTCTGATAGTAATGACAACACAAACAATCCCAGTGTATCAGAAGTGCAGTAAATATAGGCGCGCGTGGGGGCGCGGGAGGGGGTTGAGTCTCACTAGGAGGAGATAGGGGAGGTGCGGGGAGTGACTGGTGACGGCTAGGGGAAAGTTATGGTAATACTGGAGGGCGGCAGATATTAGCCGTGAAGTTTATATGGTTTCCACTAGCCGAAATACTTTGGTAATTGATTTTATTCTTGATTTACACTTACTCGAGATATGGGAGTGAGAGCGGGTGGTAAACAAGATTTATGGGTAGTGTGGGGGAAAGAGAGAATACCATTAACACTTCCTTTCACAATATTCCTTCTCAGTAATGAGGGTATGTCTTTATAGGGGAATCTCCCGGTGGCACAGGCTTATTAATTATATAACAGGGATGTCACTCACACGTATAGTCAATCAGATCTTGTTTCACACTCTCGTCCTTTAACTTCTCACTGTGATCTGATTTACCCCGATATTCACTATATGAAATCTCTGCACAATACTTACATTAGGGGAAATCACACTTAACCTAAATCACTCATGTTACAATATCACACGTATTCATCAGGGGGATAGGCAGGAACATGTCATCGGTGATCCTGCTGGGCTAGGGGCACTGTCAATGCGAGGCGTGCCGAGAGGGCACGAGATAACTCGTAAGGGCGTCCTCTCGCGTCCTGGACTTCCCGTGGCTTCCGGACTTGGCTCCGGCGTGTGGCCCTCGGGACTGGGGCCGAATAGCTCCAGGAACCTCTGTGATAGGTCCCGGCGTCGTGGGGGCGTAGAGAGATCACGCCCGGGCGTCCTGGGGAGAACCGAGAGAGACTGTGGGCTGTGGTCTCCAGCGTCTAGGGGTGCCAACAGGGGAGAGCTGCAGCAGCGACTTCCACTGGGGTCCGTCAGGTGCATCTGCTCTAGAGCCAGGCGTAGGGAACAAAGACCAGGGGAGGCTGGGAGGCCTGTCTGGGTCACTCTGGGACTGGAAGCCTGGGCTCCAGTCTCCTGCCGTGGGGACGTCTCTCTACTCTGCACGCCCTCGGAGCGACCGTAGATCGTCTCACGAGGGAGGGAGCGACAATAGGTCGTCTCTACGACGACACTCTCGGAGCGACCATAGATCATCTCACGAGGATGGGAACGACCATAGATCGTCTCTACCTGAGCACTTTCGGAGCGACCAAAGATCGTCTCACGAGGATGGGACCGACCCTAGATCATCTCTACCGGAACACCTTGGGAGCGACCATAGATCGTCTCTACCGGAACACCTTGGGAGCGACCATAGATCGTCTCTACCGGAACACCTTGGGAGCGACCATAGATCGTCTCTACTGGAACACCTTGGGAGCGACCATAGATCGTCTCTACCGGAACACCTTGGGAGCGACCATAGATCGTCTCTACCGGAACACCTTGGGAGCGACCATAGATCATCTCTACCAGAACACCTTGGGAGTGACCATAGATCGTCTCTACCGGAACACTTTGGGAGCGACCATAGCTCGTCTCTTCCAGAGGGGCGCCGTCTGGAGTATGTTTTCTAACTCCACCCCTAGCTAGCTCAGTAATTCCACTCCGCCAAGGTAATGTCCTTCTCCTACAGTGGCGGCGGCGTGGTGGCTGCATGTCACAGGGGCGCACGGCCCGGGCTGACATGTGTCACTGTTGCCCGGAGTGGTGGTGGCTGGTGGCGGCCACCCCGTGGGGTCCGTGTGGGGGTGTCGGCGTATCTGTGGGCACACTACGCTGTTCTTGGCTTGCCCTGTCATCGGGGGTACTATGGTATTCTTCGGGGGCACTGTTTTTCAAGCCACGCATTTTACCACTCTCGTCCTTTAAAAAGTCACGTCCCCGTGGCTGGAGGTGGAACGCTTGTGTGTTGGAGGTGGTGTAGATGAGCTGGAGGTGTTGCAGCGTAGTTTGCCAGGCGACAGTGTAGGAGTTCTCTTCTTGTGCTGGGTCGTAGGTGAGGAAGAGTGTGGAGGCGGCGGTGGTAGACTGGAGGAGGTTTAACGGGTGGTGTGGCCCGCGGAGTCCGTGGTTACTGCCAAGGGTAGGTGCCCATAAGGCCCGCTTCACTCTCATCTTGCTTGGTGTGGCTGTCGGTGTGGTTGGGGGCTGAATGCTGGATACTGCAGGTAAGGGCTGGGTTTTGTGCCATGGTAATGTGGCGTTGAGTCTCTGGGGAGTACAGGTAGAGGGGATTTGGGCCTGATGTAGCTTGACAGTGTGAAGTCGTGGAGAGGTGGGTGGTGTAGGGGTGTGTGAGTATCGGGCGGGCGGGCGTGAGAGGCGGCCCGAGCGGGTGGTGGTGGTCTTGAGGGTCGGGGTGGGGGGAGAAGTGGGCATCTGGGATGGGCGGGTTGTTTTGCGTGTTGTGGGCGCGGTGGGGTGCGGTGTTGGCGGAGTGGGTGTACGGATGGTGGGTGGGGGAGGGGGGGTACTGGGTTGTGGTGAGGGTGTGGTGGCGTGGGCGGAAGATGTGGGAGTGGGCGTTGAGGGGGAGGCCATGGAAGGAAGGGGTGAGGGTGAGGGAGGGGTGGCGGGGGAGGCGTCAGGTGAGGTGCTGGGGGTGGTGGTGGTCGGGGAGGTGGAGATGGTAGGGGGGGGGAGTGGGAGGGTGAGGAAGAAACATAGCACTCATATGTGACTGTAGAGGGTGGTGAGGGAGCCGAAGGGGGCTGAGGGTGTGGGGCTGGAGCGGGGGAGGTGGGCATGCAGAAAGGCCGCACGTGCCGGTTGCGGAGGGTACGGGGAGTGCCGTAGTAGTCTACGGCCACTTGGTATGGGTTGGGGGCTTTAGTGATGGTGTGGGGCCCTGTGAAACGGGGGGTGAGCTTGTGGGGAGTGGGAAGTTGGGCGACGACGACTGTGTCACCCGGGTTGAAAGGGTTGGTGGCTGTGTCGAGTCCAAGGTCAAAGTTCTTTTGTAGGTGGTATACCCGCCCTTTTAGCAGGTATAGCGGGTCTGTGGTGGGAGCGGAAGCAAGTGGTTGCAGGTGATGGCGTAGGGGTAGTAGGAGGGAGTTTCGCCAAAGATTCTTTCGTGGGGGAAACCCCATCTCGGGGCACGAATTCATGCCCCATTGGACAATTCTTACATGTGCCAGCCAATCGTCGTCTTTTGTAGCCTCAATTCTGGTGCGTAGCTGATTGATAAGGGTACGATGGCTACGTTCACATACCGCGTTCCCTTGTGGCCAGTATGGTGAGGAGTGGGAGATCTTGTACCCGAAAATCCTGGCCAGTTCTTCCCAGACTTTTCCGGAGAACTCGGGGGCATTATCAGAATGGATGGCTTGGGAATGCCAAAGTAAGGGAACACGTGTTGGAGAAGGGCATCGGTGACAACGACGGCATGATATTCCTTAGCTGGGCAGACTACTACGAATTTGGAGTACGTGTCTACAAAAGTGATCACGTATTTATATCCAGATTTAGGGGGAAGAGGGTCTACTACGTTGATCACCAGGAGTTGCCAGGGCTTGTGGGCGGTGATATGGCCAGATGGCCCGGCGGTCCGGGTGATATCTTTCCCAAGCGCGCAGGTGTGGCAAGTCTGGATAATTTCCTTGGCAAGGGTGGATGGATTTGGGGCCCAGTAAATGTCATTGAACACCTGTAGTAATTTTTTGGTGACCAAGTGGATGCCGTTGTGAGCATGTAGGTGGCGTAGGGTGTCACGTGCCACATCGGGGTCAAGAGGATGTGTCCGGACGGGGTTAGAAGGTGGTCGCCCTGTCGGCACAGCTTGGGGAATAGGTGAGCAGGGATCCAGGGGGGCCGTTCCTTGTGGTGCCAGAGTTGTAGTAGGTCGGGGTACGGTTGTACCGTGTGGATGGGAAGGCGGGAGAGGGCATCTGCATTGGTGTGGAGCTTTCCGGGTCTGTATGAAATCTCGTACTGAAACTCCTCTAGGGTGTCACGCCACCGGACAAGTTGGGCATTATGGGAGTCTGATTGGCGCAACCACTGGAGTGATTGGTGATCGGTGATTATCGTAACTTGGGTCCTGGAAAGATAAGCCCTAAAATATTGGAGGGCCCAGATTATGCCGAGGCATTTTCGCTTGGTGGCGGCATAATTTTTTTCGGCTGGGTTCAGAGTGCGGCTGGCGCAGGCAATGATGTGCTCCCAGCCGGCCTGTACCCGGGGTAGGATGGCGCCTATTGCGGTAAGGGATACATCTGTGTAGAGGCGAAAAGGGAGGGCATAGTCGGGGAAGGCCATGATGGGGGCCGAGACAAGCTTGTCTTTTAGCTGTTGAAAAGCAGCTCGGCGATCCTCGGTCCAGAGGAAAGGTTCCCCTTTTCGTGTCAAGTCGTGAAGAGGCTTAGCGATCTGCGCGAATCCCTTCACGAAGCGACGGTAATAGGACGTGAGTCCAAGGAAGGCGCGGACGCCGTGGACATCCTGCGGAGGTGGTATGTCCGCTATGGCACGGAGCTTGTCGGGATCTGGGGAAATTCCTGCTTGGGAAATAGTATGTCCTAGGAACGAGACAGTCTTAGCGGCCAGGACACATTTAGAAGGATGTAGCTTGAGGCCTGCCTGGCGAATTCTGGTGAAAACTCGACGGAGGCGCTGCAAGTGGTCGGCCCAGGTCTGGTTAAAAACAATGACGTCGTCAAGATAGGCTAAACATATTTCCCAAGTGAGGCCACTCAAGACAGATTCCATTAGTCTGGAGAAGGTGGCAGGGGCGTTGCAGAGGCCGAATGGCAGAACACTGAATTCGTAATGTTTGCCATTACTGGTGGAAAAGGCCGTCTTGCCTCGATGGTCTGGGTGGACGGGGACCTGCCAGTATCCAGACTGGAGGTCGAGGGTAGAAAACCAAGACGCCCCATAGAGGGAGTCTAGGGAATCGTCAATGCGGGGGAGGGGGGTGGCATCCTTAATGGTGACATCATTCACACGGCGGTAGACGATGCAAAACAGCATTGTTCCGTCTTTCTTTTTACTAGAACGATGGGGGAGGACCACGGGCTGGTGGAGGGGAGATAACACCTGCCTCTTCCATTTTGCGCACCTGGCGGTCCTCCTCTTCTCTCTGTTGGGGGTTCTTGTGTCGGGAAAGTTGTCGTATAGGTGGGCCTGTCGTATGGATTTCGTGCGACAGGTACGTAGTATCCCCTATATCTGCTGGTCCTGTTGCAAACAAATCCTGGAAATCCAGGAGGAGGCGGCGTAAGGTGTCTGACTGCTGGTTGGAGAGATGGTCAGGGATGGGGGGTAGGAGGATGGGGTGGTGGGAGGAGGGTGGGGCACAGGGCTCGGCTTCCTCCATCTCTCTGATGATAAGCCCTTTAGGGAGGGTGAGAGGGGATGGGGTGAGATTGGCGATGTGGATGGCGGTGTGGTGGGGAGGGAGGAAGGTGGGGGACACAAGGCAGGCAGAAAGGGGTCCAGAGGGGAGGAGGGGGGAGAACAAAACGGATGGACCTGAGGGCCTGTTAAGGGGCACCCATGCCTCATGGTGGGAGGGGATGGTAATGGCGGCGGAGATGGTGGCAGGGAAAGAGGGGGCAGGAGTGGGGTGGAAAGGCACGGGAGGGGGGGAGAGGGAGGGGGAAAAAGGGGGGGAGAAGGGGGGCACTGGGGGGAGGAAGAGGGCGAATCCTCCGGCCGGGGCCGGTGTGCATGTGCAAACAGCTGGGGTGGAACGGGGTGGGGGGCGGAACTGGAGTTGTCGGTGGCGACAGTCGATCGTGGCTCCGAGTTTGGAGCAAGTCTAACCCTAAATACCCGTCATAACTCTGGCAGGAGGAATAAAAAATGATGAATGAATGTTGGGCGGACACTGGCTGGCGGGTGTTGACCCGTAGGGCCCGAGTTTCCCCACGGATGGGCAGGGGGCCATCCCCCGCGTCCACAAGGTGAGTGGTAGTAGAGCGGAGTGGGCCAAACCGCGATTTGTAGCGGGAGAAATAGTGGCTGTAAAGGCAGGACCTAGCTGCTCCCGTATCGACTAGTAGTCTGGCCTTCATGCCGTTTATTTTCATCTTGTGGTATACTGGGGGGCGATACTTAAGGGTGATGGCCCCCGCCACCGTGGGTTGGTGCGGGGGCGGGCCTAAAAACTCAGTTGACTAGGGCTCTCGTTCTCCTGTTCCTGCTCTAGTTCTCCTGGAGGGGGTTCGTCTATGGGCGTCAGCTTGTCCCCTGGGGCCTTGCCTTCTAAGGCGGACACTTTACGCGAACCCGGGGCTGTGATTCTGCGGCAAGCAGCTTTAAGCTGGTCCCGTATGTCATGAAGGGGGCAGCGGGAGTTGCAGGCTGTGAACTCCCACGGGTTGATAAGAATTAGGTTTGGGTTTTCTCGCAGGGCGGGGCGTTGACGGGAGGGGTGTGCCCTGGGCGGGCTAGGCATCGGGGTCAGGCTGGTGTGAGGCAGAGGTGGACGCGGTGTGACCGGGGGAGCCGGGGTCGGGTGGGGAATTTCTTAACAATGTTAATTTGTTGTGGAGAAGGGCAGGCAGTCAGGAGGCGCCGTATCAGCTGTATATCTCTATCCATGTCTCCTGTTGGGTCATGGATAGTGAAGTGTTGTTTCACAACACTTGGGAGTACTCTGAGCAGAGTATTAAATGTATGCTGATCCCGGGTTTCCTCATCTGCCTCCGGGTAGGCAGCAGTAACCAGGCATCTTACCGGTATCAGGGTATTATCTAAATCCCCGTTCAATGCAAAACTATCCGATTTGGATAGAGCCACTATTTTCCCTAATGATGGGGTGATGGCTTGTACAGTGAACTTGGTAAAGTTCTGCCAAGTGAGTTCTGGTACGATTTTCGGCGCTATGTTCGCCGCCGCTTTCCCCAATAGTGGTAGTGTGACTGCAATTTTTTGTTGGTCATTTTCAAAGCCAATATCCAGTAAGGGTTTAATTATTGCCAGATATGTGTGTATATCACACTAGTCAGGGTCAAACTTGGGTAACTGAACGTGCGGTTTGGTTGCCATATTGCCAAATATTTCCTGATTACCTCTCTCTTACGCCCGGGTCTAGAACCACCGCTGGCCACCAGCGTAATGCTAGGTGAAATTAGGCTCGACTTCTCGTTCCTATTTCACATAACGTGGAGCGGGGTCCTCTTTCGAGACCGGAGCTAGTGCCATAAAGAGAGGCAGGACACAAAAACTCTAGGCAACAACCTTTACACATATATTACCACAGTCAGACACAGGACAAATCACCAGATATTACAGCACAATATTTAGCAATATAAAACCTTATCTAGGATATGTGTATCTCGCAGGATACTTACTTTTCTGATAGTAATGACAACACAAACAATCCCAGTGTATCAGAAGTGCAGTAAATATAGGCGCGCGTGGGGGCGCGGGAGGGGGTTGAGTCTCACTAGGAGGAGATAGGGGAGGTGCGGGGAGTGACTGGTGACGGCTAGGGGAAAGTTATGGTAATACTGGAGGGCGGCAGATATTAGCCGTGAAGTTTATATGGTTTCCACTAGCCGAAATACTTTGGTAATTGATTTTATTCTTGATTTACACTTACTCGAGATATGGGAGTGAGAGCGGGTGGTAAACAAGATTTATGGGTAGTGTGGGGGAAAGAGAGAATACCATTAACACTTCCTTTCACAATATTCCTTCTCAGTAATGAGGGTATGTCTTTATAGGGGAATCTCCCGGTGGCACAGGCTTATTAATTATATAACAGGGATGTCACTCACACGTATAGTCAATCAGATCTTGTTTCACACTCTCGTCCTTTAACTTCTCACTGTGATCTGATTTACCCCGATATTCACTATATGAAATCTCTGCACAATACTTACATTAGGGAAATCACACTTAACCTAAATCACTCATGTTACAATATCACACGTATTCATCAGGGGGATAGGCAGGAACATGTCATCGGTGATCCTGCTGGGCTAGGGGCACTGTCAATGCGAGGCGTGCCGAGAGGGCACGAGATAACTCGTAAGGGCGTCCTCTCGCGTCCTGGACTTCCCGTGGCTTCCGGACTTGGCTCCGGCGTGTGGCCCTCGGGACTGGGGCCGAATAGCTCCAGGAACCTCTGTGATAGGTCCCGGCGTCGTGGGGGCGTAGAGAGATCACGCCCGGGCGTCCTGGGGAGAACCGAGAGAGACTGTGGGCTGCGGTCTCCAGCGTCTAGGGGTGCCAACAGGGGAGAGCTGCAGCAGCGACTTCCACTGGGGTCCGTCAGGTGCATCTGCTCTAGAGCCAGGCGTAGGGAACAAAGACCAGGGGAGGCTGGGAGGCCTGTCTGGGTCACTCTGGGACTGGAAGCCTGGGCTCCAGTCTCCTGCCGTGGGGACGTCTCTCTACTCTGCACGCCCTCGGAGCGACCGTAGATCGTCTCACGAGGGAGGGAGCGACAATAGGTCGTCTCTACGACGACACTCTCGGAGCGACCATAGATCATCTCACGAGGATGGGAACGACCATAGATCGTCTCTACCTGAGCACTTTCGGAGCGACCAACGATCGTCTCACGAGGATGGGACCGACCCTAGATCATCTCTACCGGAACACCTTGGGAGCGACCATAGATCGTCTCTACCGGAACACCTTGGGAGCGACCATAGATCGTCTCTACCGGAACACCTTGGGAGCGACCATAGATCGTCTCTACTGGAACACCTTGAGAGCGACCATAGATCGTCTCTACCGGAACACCTTGGGAGCGACCATAGATCATCTCTACCAGAACACCTTGGGAGCGACCATAGATTGTCTCTACCGGAACACCTTGGGAGTGACCATAGATCATCTCTACCGGAACACCTTGGGAGTGACCATAGATCGTCTCTACCGGAACACTTTGGGAGCGACCATAGCTCGTCTCTTCCAGAGGGGCGCCGTCTGGAGTATGTTTTCTAACTCCACCCCTAGCTAGCTCAGTAATTCCACTCCGCCAAGGTAATGTCCTTCTCCTACAGTGGCGGCGGCGTGGTGGCTGCATGTCACAGGGCGCACGGCCCGGGCTGACATGTGTCACTGTTGCCCGGAGTGGTGGTGGCTGGTGGCGGCCACCCCGTGGGGTCCGTGTGGGGGTGTCGGCGTATCTGTGGGCACACTACGCTGTTCTTGGCTTGCCCTGTCATCGGGGGTACTATGGTATTCTTCGGGGGCACTGTTTTTCAAGCCACGCATTTTACCACTCTCGTCCTTTAAAAAGTCACGTCCCCGTGGCTGGAGGTGGAACGCTTGTGTGTTGGAGGTGGTGTAGATGAGCTGGAGGTGTTGCAGCGTAGTTTGCCAGGCGACAGTGTAGGAGTTCTCTTCTTGTGCTGGGTCGTAGGTGAGGAAGAGTGTGGAGGCGGCGGTGGTAGACTGGAGGAGGTTTAACGGGTGGTGTGGCCCACGGAGTCCGTGGTTACTGCCAAGGGTAGGTGCCCATAAGGCCCGCTTCACTCTCATCTTGCTTGGTGTGGCTGTCGGTGTGGTTGGGGGCTGAATGCTGGATACTGCAGGTAAGGGCTGGGTTTTGTGCCATGGTAATGTGGCGTTGAGTCTCTGGGGAGTACAGGTAGAGGGGATTTGGGCCTGATGTAGCTTGACAGTGTGAAGTCGTGGAGAGGTGGGTGGTGTAGGGGTGTGTGAGTATCGGGCGGGCGGGCGTGAGAGGCGGCCCGAGCGGGTGGTGGTGGTCTTGAGGGTCGGGGTGGGGGGAGAAGTGGGCATCTGGGATGGGCGGGTTGTTTTGCGTGTTGTGGGCGCGGTGGGGTGCGGTGTTGGCGGAGTGGGTGTACGGATGGTGGGTGGGGGGGGGGTTGTGGGTTGTGGTGAGGGTGTGGTGGCGTGGGCGGAAGATGTGGGAGTGGGCGTTGAGGGGGAGGCCATGGAAGGAAGGGGTGAGGGTGAGGGAGGGGTGGCGGGGGAGGCGTCAGGTGAGGTGCTGGGGGTGGTGGTGGTCGGGGAGGTGGAGATGGTAGGGGGGGGGAGTGGGAGGGTGAGGAAGAAACATAGCACTCATATGTGACTGTAGAGGGTGGTGAGGGAGCCGAAGGGGGCTGAGGGTGTGGGGCTGGAGCGGGGTGGGGGGCATGCAGAAAGGCCGCACGTGCCGGTTGCGGAGGGTACGGGGAGTGCCGTAGTAGTCTACGGCCACTTGGTATGGGTTGGGGGCTTTAGTGATGGTGTGGGGCCCTGTGAAACGGGGGGTGAGCTTGTGGGGAGTGGGAAGTTGGGCGACGACGACTGTGTCACCCGGGTTGAAAGGGTTGGTGGCTGTGTCGAGTCCAAGGTCAAAGTTCTTTTGTAGGTGGTATACCCGCCCTTTTAGCAGGTATAGCGGGTCTGTGGTGGGAGCGGAAGCAAGTGGTTGCAGGTGATGGCGTAGGGGTAGTAGGAGGGGAGTTTCGCCAAAGATTCTTTCGTGGGGGGAAACCCCATCTCGGGGGCACGAATTCATGCCCCATTGGACAATTCTTACATGTGCCAGCCAATCGTCGTCTTTTGTAGCCTCAATTCTGGTGCGTAGCTGATTGATAAGGGTACGATGGCTACGTTCACATACCGCGTTCCCTTGTGGCCAGTATGGTGAGGAGTGGGAGATCTTGTACCCGAAAATCCTGGCCAGTTCTTCCCAGACTTTTCCGGAGAACTCGGGGGCATTATCAGAATGGATGGCTTGGGGAATGCCAAAGTAAGGGAACACGTGTTGGAGAAGGGCATCGGTGACAACGACGGCATGATATTCCTTAGCTGGGCAGACTACTACGAATTTGGAGTACGTGTCTACAAAAGTGATCACGTATTTATATCCAGATTTAGGGGGAAGAGGGTCTACTACGTTGATCACCAGGAGTTGCCAGGGCTTGTGGGCGGTGATATGGCCAGATGGCCCGGCGGTCCGGGTGATATCTTTCCCAAGCGCGCAGGTGTGGCAAGTCTGGATAATTTCCTTGGCAAGGGTGGATGGATTTGGGGCCCAGTAAATGTCATTGAACACCTGTAGTAATTTTTTGGTGACCAAGTGGATGCCGTTGTGAGCATGTAGGTGGCGTAGGGTGTCACGTGCCACATCGGGGGTCAAGAGGATGTGTCCGGACGGGGTTAGAAGGTGGTCGCCCTGTCGGCACAGCTTGGGGAATAGGTGAGCAGGGATCCAGGGGGGCCGTTCCTTGTGGTGCCAGAGTTGTAGTAGGTCGGGGTACGGTTGTACCGTGTGGATGGGAAGGCGGGAGAGGGCATCTGCATTGGTGTGGAGCTTTCCGGGTCTGTATGAAATCTCGTACTGAAACTCCTCTAGGGTGTCACGCCACCGGACAAGTTGGGCATTATGGGAGTCTGATTGGCGCAACCACTGGAGTGATTGGTGATCGGTGATTATCGTAACTTGGGTCCTGGAAAGATAAGCCCTAAAATATTGGAGGGCCCAGATTATGCCGAGGCATTTTCGCTTGGTGGCGGCATAATTTTTTTCGGCTGGGTTCAGAGTGCGGCTGGCGCAGGCAATGATGTGCTCCCAGCCGGCCTGTACCCGGGGTAGGATGGCGCCTATTGCGGTAAGGGATACATCTGTGTAGAGGCGAAAAGGGAGGGCATAGTCGGGGAAGGCCATGATGGGGGCCGAGACAAGCTTGTCTTTTAGCTGTTGAAAAGCAGCTCGGCGATCCTCGGTCCAGAGGAAAGGTTCCCCTTTTCGTGTCAAGTCGTGAAGAGGCTTAGCGATCTGCGCGAATCCCTTCACGAAGCGACGGTAATAGGACGTGAGTCCAAGGAAGGCGCGGACGCCGTGGACATCCTGCGGAGGTGGTATGTCCGCTATGGCACGGAGCTTGTCGGGATCTGGGGAAATTCCTGCTTGGGAAATAGTATGTCCTAGGAACGAGACAGTCTTAGCGGCCAGGACACATTTAGAAGGATGTAGCTTGAGGCCTGCCTGGCGAATTCTGGTGAAAACTCGACGGAGGCGCTGCAAGTGGTCGGCCCAGGTCTGGTTAAAAACAATGACGTCGTCAAGATAGGCTAAACATATTTCCCAAGTGAGGCCACTCAAGACAGATTCCATTAGTCTGGAGAAGGTGGCAGGGGCGTTGCAGAGGCCGAATGGCAGAACACTGAATTCGTAATGTTTGCCATTACTGGTGGAAAAGGCCGTCTTGCCTCGATGGTCTGGGTGGACGGGGACCTGCCAGTATCCAGACTGGAGGTCGAGGGTAGAAAACCAAGACGCCCCATAGAGGGAGTCTAGGGAATCGTCAATGCGGGGGAGGGGGGTGGCATCCTTAATGGTGACATCATTCACACGGCGGTAGTCGATGCAAAACCGCATTGTGCCGTCTTTCTTTTTTACTAGAACGATGGGGGAGGACCACGGGCTGGTGGAGGGGGAGATAACACCTGCCTCTTCCATTTTGCGCACCTGGCGGTCCTCCTCTTCTCTCTGTTGGGGGTTCTTGTGTCGGGAAAGTTGTCGTATAGGTGGGCCTGTCGTATGGATTTCGTGCGACAGGTACGTAGTATCCCCTATATCTGCTGGTCCTGTTGCAAACAAATCCTGGAAATCCAGGAGGAGGCGGCGTAAGGTGTCTGACTGCTGGTTGGAGAGATGGTCAGGGATGGGGGGTAGGAGGATGGGGTGGTGGGAGGAGGGTGGGGCACAGGGCTCGGCTTCCTCCATCTCTCTGATGATAAGCCCTTTAGGGAGGGTGAGAGGGGATGGGGTGAGATTGGCGATGTGGATGGCGGTGTGGTGGGGAGGGAGGAAGGTGGGGGACACAAGGCAGGCAGAAAGGGGTCCAGAGGGGAGGAGGGGGGAGAACAAAACGGATGGACCTGAGGGCCTGTTAAGGGGCACCCATGCCTCATGGTGGGAGGGGATGGTAATGGCGGCGGAGATGGTGGCAGGGAAAGAGGGGGCAGGAGTGGGGTGGAAAGGCACGGGAGGGGGGAGAGGGAGGGGGAAAAAGGGGGGAGAAGGGGGGCACTGGGGGAGGAAGAGGGCGAATCCTCCGGCCGGGGCCGCGGCGTGCATGTGCAAACAGCTGGGGTGGAACGGGGTGGGGGGCGGAACTGGAGTTGTCGGTGGCGACAGTCGATCGTGGCTCCGAGTTTGGAGCAAGTCTAACCCTAAATACCCGTCATAACTCTGGCAGGAGGAATAAAAAATGATGAATGAATGTTGGGCGGACACTGGCTGGCGGGTGTTGACCCGTAGGGCCCGAGTTTCCCCACGGATGGGCAGGGGCCATCCCCCGCGTCCACAAGGTGAGTGGTAGTAGAGCGGAGTGGGCCAAACCGCGATTTGTAGCGGGAGAAATAGTGGCTGTAAAGGCAGGACCTAGCTGCTCCCGTATCGACTAGTAGTCTGGCCTTCATGCCGTTTATTTTCATCTTGTGGTATACTGGGGGGCGATACTTAAGGGTGATGGCCCCCGCCACCGTGGGTTGGTGCGGGGGCGGGCCTAAAAACTCAGTTGACTAGGGCTCTCGTTCTCCTGTTCCTGCTCTAGTTCTCCTGGAGGGGGTTCGTCTATGGGCGTCAGCTTGTCCCCTGGGGCCTTGCCTTCTAAGGCGGACACTTTACGCGAACCCGGGGCTGTGATTCTGCGGCAAGCAGCTTTAAGCTGGTCCCGTATGTCATGAAGGGGGCAGCGGGAGTTGCAGGCTGTGAACTCCCACGGGTTGATAAGAATTAGGTTTGGGTTTTCTCGCAGGGCGGGGCGTTGACGGGAGGGGTGTGCCCTGGGCGGGCTAGGCATCGGGGTCAGGCTGGTGTGAGGCAGAGGTGGACGCGGTGTGACCGGGGGAGCCGGGGGTCGGGTGGGGAATTTCTTAACAATGTTAATTTGTTGTGGAGAAGGGCAGGCAGTCAGGAGGCGCCGTATCAGCTGTATATCTCTATCCATGTCTCCTGTTGGGTCATGGATAGTGAAGTGTTGTTTCACAACACTTGGGAGTACTCTGAGCAGAGTATTAAATGTATGCTGATCCCGGGTTTCCTCATCTGCCTCCGGGTAGGCAGCAGTAACCAGGCATCTTACCGGTATCAGGGTATTATCTAAATCCCCGTTCAATGCAAAACTATCCGATTTGGATAGAGCCACTATTTTCCCTAATGATGGGGTGATGGCTTGTACAGTGAACTTGGTAAAGTTCTGCCAAGTGAGTTCTGGTACGATTTTCGGCGCTATGTTCGCCGCCGCTTTCCCCAATAGTGGTAGTGTGACTGCAATTTTTTGTTGGTCATTTTCAAAGCCAATATCCAGTAAGGGTTTAATTATTGCCAGATATGTGTGTATATCACACTAGTCAGGGTCAAACTTGGGTAACTGAACGTGCGGTTTGGTTGCCATATTGCCAAATATTTCCTGATTACCTCTCTCTTACGCCCGGGTCTAGAACCACCGCTGGCCACCAGCGTAATGCTAGGTGAAATTAGGCTCGACTTCTCGTTCCTATTTCACATAACGTGGAGCGGGGTCCTCTTTCGAGACCGGAGCTAGTGCCATAAAGAGAGGCAGGACACAAAAACTCTAGGCAACAACCTTTACACATATATTACCACAGTCAGACACAGGACAAATCACCAGATATTACAGCACAATATTTAGCAATATAAAACCTTATCTAGGATATGTGTATCTCGCAGGATACTTACTTTTCTGATAGTAATGACAACACAAACAATCCCAGTGTATCAGAAGTGCAGTAAATATAGGCGCGCGTGGGGGCGCGGGAGGGGGTTGAGTCTCACTAGGAGGAGATAGGGGAGGTGCGGGGAGTGACTGGTGACGGCTAGGGGAAAGTTATGGTAATACTGGAGGGCGGCAGATATTAGCCGTGAAGTTTATATGGTTTCCACTAGCCGAAATACTTTGGTAATTGATTTTATTCTTGATTTACACTTACTCGAGATATGGGAGTGAGAGCGGGTGGTAAACAAGATTTATGGGTAGTGTGGGGGAAAGAGAGAATACCATTAACACTTCCTTTCACAATATTCCTTCTCAGTAATGAGGGTATGTCTTTATAGGGGAATCTCCCGGTGGCACAGGCTTATTAATTATATAACAGGGATGTCACTCACACGTATAGTCAATCAGATCTTGTTTCACACTCTCGTCCTTTAACTTCTCACTGTGATCTGATTTACCCCGATATTCACTATATGAAATCTCTGCACAATACTTACATTAGGGAAATCACACTTAACCTAAATCACTCATGTTACAATATCACACGTATTCATCAGGGGGATAGGCAGGAACATGTCATCGGTGATCCTGCTGGGCTAGGGGCACTGTCAATGCGAGGCGTGCCGAGAGGGCACGAGATAACTCGTAAGGGCGTCCTCTCGCGTCCTGGACTTCCCGTGGCTTCCGGACTTGGCTCCGGCGTGTGGCCCTCGGGACTGGGGCCGAATAGCTCCAGGAACCTCTGTGATAGGTCCCGGCGTCGTGGGGGCGTAGAGAGATCACGCCCGGGCGTCCTGGGGAGAACCGAGAGAGACTGTGGGCTGCGGTCTCCAGCGTCTAGGGGTGCCAACAGGGGAGAGCTGCAGCAGCGACTTCCACTGGGGTCCGTCAGGTGCATCTGCTCTAGAGCCAGGCGTAGGGAACAAAGACCAGGGGAGGCTGGGAGGCCTGTCTGGGTCACTCTGGGACTGGAAGCCTGGGCTCCAGTCTCCTGCCGTGGGGACGTCTCTCTACTCTGCACGCCCTCGGAGCGACCGTAGATCGTCTCACGAGGGAGGGAGCGACAATAGGTCGTCTCTACGACGACACTCTCGGAGCGACCATAGATCATCTCACGAGGATGGGAACGACCATAGATCGTCTCTACCTGAGCACTTTCGGAGCGACCAACGATCGTCTCACGAGGATGGGACCGACCCTAGATCATCTCTACCGGAACACCTTGGGAGCGACCATAGATCGTCTCTACCGGAACACCTTGGGAGCGACCATAGATCGTCTCTACCGGAACACCTTGGGAGCGACCATAGATCGTCTCTACTGGAACACCTTGAGAGCGACCATAGATCGTCTCTACCGGAACACCTTGGGAGCGACCATAGATCATCTCTACCAGAACACCTTGGGAGCGACCATAGATTGTCTCTACCGGAACACCTTGGGAGTGACCATAGATCATCTCTACCGGAACACCTTGGGAGTGACCATAGATCGTCTCTACCGGAACACTTTGGGAGCGACCATAGCTCGTCTCTTCCAGAGGGGCGCCGTCTGGAGTATGTTTTCTAACTCCACCCCTAGCTAGCTCAGTAATTCCACTCCGCCAAGGTAATGTCCTTCTCCTACAGTGGCGGCGGCGTGGTGGCTGCATGTCACAGGGGCGCACGGCCCGGGCTGACATGTGTCACTGTTGCCCGGAGTGGTGGTGGCTGGTGGCGGCCACCCCGTGGGGTCCGTGTGGGGGTGTCGGCGTATCTGTGGGCACACTACGCTGTTCTTGGCTTGCCCTGTCATCGGGGGTACTATGGTATTCTTCGGGGGCACTGTTTTTCAAGCCACGCATTTTACCACTCTCGTCCTTTAAAAAGTCACGTCCCCGTGGCTGGAGGTGGAACGCTTGTGTGTTGGAGGTGGTGTAGATGAGCTGGAGGTGTTGCAGCGTAGTTTGCCAGGCGACAGTGTAGGAGTTCTCTTCTTGTGCTGGGTCGTAGGTGAGGAAGAGTGTGGAGGCGGCGGTGGTAGACTGGAGGAGGTTTAACGGGTGGTGTGGCCCACGGAGTCCGTGGTTACTGCCAAGGGTAGGTGCCCATAAGGCCCGCTTCACTCTCATCTTGCTTGGTGTGGCTGTCGGTGTGGTTGGGGGCTGAATGCTGGATACTGCAGGTAAGGGCTGGGTTTTGTGCCATGGTAATGTGGCGTTGAGTCTCTGGGGAGTACAGGTAGAGGGGATTTGGGCCTGATGTAGCTTGACAGTGTGAAGTCGTGGAGAGGTGGGTGGTGTAGGGGTGTGTGAGTATCGGGCGGGCGGGCGTGAGAGGCGGCCCGAGCGGGTGGTGGTGGTCTTGAGGGTCGGGGTGGGGGGAGAAGTGGGCATCTGGGATGGGCGGGTTGTTTTGCGTGTTGTGGGCGCGGTGGGGTGCGGTGTTGGCGGAGTGGGTGTACGGATGGTGGGTGGGGGAGGGGGGGTACTGGGTTGTGGTGAGGGTGTGGTGGCGTGGGCGGAAGATGTGGGAGTGGGCGTTGAGGGGGAGGCCATGGAAGGAAGGGGTGAGGGTGAGGGAGGGGTGGCGGGGGAGGCGTCAGGTGAGGTGCTGGGGGTGGTGGTGGTCGGGGAGGTGGAGATGGTAGGGGGGGGGAGTGGGAGGGTGAGGAAGAAACATAGCACTCATATGTGACTGTAGAGGGTGGTGAGGGAGCCGAAGGGGGCTGAGGGTGTGGGGCTGGAGCGGGGGAGGTGGGCATGCAGAAAGGCCGCACGTGCCGGTTGCGGAGGGTACGGGGAGTGCCGTAGTAGTCTACGGCCACTTGGTATGGGTTGGGGGCTTTAGTGATGGTGTGGGGCCCTGTGAAACGGGGGGTGAGCTTGTGGGGAGTGGGAAGTTGGGCGACGACGACTGTGTCACCCGGGTTGAAAGGGTTGGTGGCTGTGTCGAGTCCAAGGTCAAAGTTCTTTTGTAGGTGGTATACCCGCCCTTTTAGCAGGTATAGCGGGTCTGTGGTGGGAGCGGAAGCAAGTGGTTGCAGGTGATGGCGTAGGGGTAGTAGGAGGGGAGTTTCGCCAAAGATTCTTTCGTGGGGGGAAACCCCTGTCTTCTTGGGGGCACGAATTCATGCCCCATTGGACAATTCTTACATGTGCCAGCCAATCGTCGTCTTTTGTAGCCTCAATTCTGGTGCGTAGCTGATTGATAAGGGTACGATGGCTACGTTCACATACCGCGTTCCCTTGTGGCCAGTATGGTGAGGAGTGGGAGATCTTGTACCCGAAAATCCTGGCCAGTTCTTCCCAGACTTTTCCGGAGAACTCGGGGGCATTATCAGAATGGATGGCTTGGGGAATGCCAAAGTAAGGGAACACGTGTTGGAGAAGGGCATCGGTGACAACGACGGCATGATATTCCTTAGCTGGGCAGACTACTACGAATTTGGAGTACGTGTCTACAAAAGTGATCACGTATTTATATCCAGATTTAGGGGGAAGAGGGTCTACTACGTTGATCACCAGGAGTTGCCAGGGCTTGTGGGCGGTGATATGGCCAGATGGCCCGGCGGTCCGGGTGATATCTTTCCCAAGCGCGCAGGTGTGGCAAGTCTGGATAATTTCCTTGGCAAGGGTGGATGGATTTGGGGCCCAGTAAATGTCATTGAACACCTGTAGTAATTTTTTGGTGACCAAGTGGATGCCGTTGTGAGCATGTAGGTGGCGTAGGGTGTCACGTGCCACATCGGGGTCAAGAGGATGTGTCCGGACGGGGTTAGAAGGTGGTCGCCCTGTCGGCACAGCTTGGGGAATAGGTGAGCAGGGATCCAGGGGGGCCGTTCCTTGTGGTGCCAGAGTTGTAGTAGGTCGGGGTACGGTTGTACCGTGTGGATGGGAAGGCGGGAGAGGGCATCTGCATTGGTGTGGAGCTTTCCGGGTCTGTATGAAATCTCGTACTGAAACTCCTCTAGGGTGTCACGCCACCGGACAAGTTGGGCATTATGGGAGTCTGATTGGCGCAACCACTGGAGTGATTGGTGATCGGTGATTATCGTAACTTGGGTCCTGGAAAGATAAGCCCTAAAATATTGGAGGGCCCAGATTATGCCGAGGCATTTTCGCTTGGTGGCGGCATAATTTTTTTCGGCTGGGTTCAGAGTGCGGCTGGCGCAGGCAATGATGTGCTCCCAGCCGGCCTGTACCCGGGGTAGGATGGCGCCTATTGCGGTAAGGGATACATCTGTGTAGAGGCGAAAAGGGAGGGCATAGTCGGGGAAGGCCATGATGGGGGCCGAGACAAGCTTGTCTTTTAGCTGTTGAAAAGCAGCTCGGCGATCCTCGGTCCAGAGGAAAGGTTCCCCTTTTCGTGTCAAGTCGTGAAGAGGCTTAGCGATCTGCGCGAATCCCTTCACGAAGCGACGGTAATAGGACGTGAGTCCAAGGAAGGCGCGGACGCCGTGGACATCCTGCGGAGGTGGTATGTCCGCTATGGCACGGAGCTTGTCGGGATCTGGGGAAATTCCTGCTTGGGAAATAGTATGTCCTAGGAACGAGACAGTCTTAGCGGCCAGGACACATTTAGAAGGATGTAGCTTGAGGCCTGCCTGGCGAATTCTGGTGAAAACTCGACGGAGGCGCTGCAAGTGGTCGGCCCAGGTCTGGTTAAAAACAATGACGTCGTCAAGATAGGCTAAACATATTTCCCAAGTGAGGCCACTCAAGACAGATTCCATTAGTCTGGAGAAGGTGGCAGGGGCGTTGCAGAGGCCGAATGGCAGAACACTGAATTCGTAATGTTTGCCATTACTGGTGGAAAAGGCCGTCTTGCCTCGATGGTCTGGGTGGACGGGGACCTGCCAGTATCCAGACTGGAGGTCGAGGGTAGAAAACCAAGACGCCCCATAGAGGGAGTCTAGGGAATCGTCAATGCGGGGGAGGGGGGTGGCATCCTTAATGGTGACTTCATTCACACGGCGGTTGTCGATGCAAAACCGCATTGTGCCGTCTTTCTTTTTACTAGAACGATGGGGGAGGACCACGGGCTGGTGGAGGGGAGATAACACCTGCCTCTTCCATTTTGCGCACCTGGCGGTCCTCCTCTTCTCTCTGTTGGGGGTTCTTGTGTCGGGAAAGTTGTCGTATAGGTGGGCCTGTCGTATGGATTTCGTGCGACAGGTACGTAGTATCCCCTATATCTGCTGGTCCTGTTGCAAACAAATCCTGGAAATCCAGGAGGAGGCGGCGTAAGGTGTCTGACTGCTGGTTGGAGAGATGGTCAGGGATGGGGGTAGGAGGATGGGGTGGTGGGAGGAGGGTGGGGCACAGGGCTCGGCTTCCTCCATCTCTCTGATGATAAGCCCTTTAGGGAGGGTGAGAGGGGATGGGGTGAGATTGGCGATGTGGATGGCGGTGTGGTGGGGAGGGAGGAAGGTGGGGGACACAAGGCAGGCAGAAAGGGGTCCAGAGGGGAGGAGGGGGGAGAACAAAACGGATGGACCTGAGGGCCTGTTAAGGGGCACCCATGCCTCATGGTGGGAGGGGATGGTAATGGCGGCGGAGATGGTGGCAGGGAAAGAGGGGGCAGGAGTGGGGTGGAAAGGCACGGGAGGGGGGGAGAGGGAGGGGGAAAAAGGGGGGGAGAAGGGGGGCACTGGGGGGAGGAAGAGGGCGAATCCTCCGGCCGGGGCCGCGGCGTGCATGTGCAAACAGCTGGGGTGGAACGGGGTGGGGGGCGGAACTGGAGTTGTCGGTGGCGACAGTCGATCGTGGCTCCGAGTTTGGAGCAAGTCTAACCCTAAATACCCGTCATAACTCTGGCAGGAGGAATAAAAAATGATGAATGGATGTTGGGCGGACACTGGCTGGCGGGTGTTGACCCGTAGGGCCCGAGTTTCCCCACGGATGGGCAGGGGGCCATCCCCCGCGTCCACAAGGTGAGTGGTAGTAGAGCGGAGTGGGCCAAACCGCGATTTGTAGCGGGAGAAATAGTGGCTGTAAAGGCAGGACCTAGCTGCTCCCGTATCGACTAGTAGTCTGGCCTTCATGCCGTTTATTTTCATCTTGTGGTATACTGGGGGGCGATACTTAAGGGTGATGGCCCCCGCCACCGTGGGTTGGTGCGGGGGCGGGCCTAAAAACTCAGTTGACTAGGGCTCTCGTTCTCCTGTTCCTGCTCTAGTTCTCCTGGAGGGGGTTCGTCTATGGGCGTCAGCTTGTCCCCTGGGGCCTTGCCTTCTAAGGCGGACACCTTACGCGAACCCGGGGCTGTGATTCTGCGGCAAGCAGCTTTAAGCTGGTCCCGTATGTCATGAAGGGGGCAGCGGGAGTTGCAGGCTGTGAACTCCCACGGGTTGATAAGAATTAGGTTTGGGTTTTCGCAGGGCGGGGCGTTGACGGGAGGGGTGTGCCCTGGGCGGGCTAGGCATCGGGGTCAGGCTGGTGTGAGGCAGAGGTGGACGCGGTGTGACCGGGGGAGCCGGGGGTCGGGTGGGGAATTTCTTAACAATGTTAATTTGTTGTGGAGAAGGGCAGGCAGTCAGGAGGCGCCGTATCAGCTGTATATCTCTATCCATGTCTCCTGTTGGGTCATGGATAGTGAAGTGTTGTTTCACAACACTTGGGAGTACTCTGAGCAGAGTATTAAATGTATGCTGATCCCGGGTTTCCTCATCTGCCTCCGGGTAGGCAGCAGTAACCAGGCATCTTACCGGTATCAGGGTATTATCTAAATCCCCGTTCAATGCAAAACTATCCGATTTGGATAGAGCCACTATTTTCCCTAATGATGGGGTGATGGCTTGTACAGTGAACTTGGTAAAGTTCTGCCAAGTGAGTTCTGGTACGATTTTCGGCGCTATGTTCGCCGCCGCTTTCCCCAATAGTGGTAGTGTGACTGCAATTTTTTGTTGGTCATTTTCAAAGCCAATATCCAGTAAGGGTTTAATTATTGCCAGATATGTGTGTATATCACACTAGTCAGGGTCAAACTTGGGTAACTGAACGTGCGGTTTGGTTGCCATATTGCCAAATATTTCCTGATTACCTCTCTCTTACGCCCGGGTCTAGAACCACCGCTGGCCACCAGCGTAATGCTAGGTGAAATTAGGCTCGACTTCTCGTTCCTATTTCACATAACGTGGAGCGGGGTCCTCTTTCGAGACCGGAGCTAGTGCCATAAAGAGAGGCAGGACACAAAAACTCTAGGCAACAACCTTTACACATATATTACCACAGTCAGACACAGGACAAATCACCAGATATTACAGCACAATATTTAGCAATATAAAACCTTATCTAGGATATGTGTATCTCGCAGGATACTTACTTTTCTGATAGTAATGACAACACAAACAATCCCAGTGTATCAGAAGTGCAGTAAATATAGGCGCGCGTGGGGGCGCGGGAGGGGGTTGAGTCTCACTAGGAGGAGATAGGGGAGGTGCGGGGAGTGACTGGTGACGGCTAGGGGAAAGTTATGGTAATACTGGAGGGCGGCAGATATTAGCCGTGAAGTTTATATGGTTTCCACTAGCCGAAATACTTTGGTAATTGATTTTATTCTTGATTTACACTTACTCGAGATATGGGAGTGAGAGCGGGTGGTAAACAAGATTTATGGGTAGTGTGGGGGAAAGAGAGAATACCATTAACACTTCCTTTCACAATATTCCTTCTCAGTAATGAGGGTATGTCTTTATAGGGGAATCTCCCGGTGGCACAGGCTTATTAATTATATAACAGGGATGTCACTCACACGTATAGTCAATCAGATCTTGTTTCACACTCTCGTCCTTTAACTTCTCACTGTGATCTGATTTACCCCGATATTCACTATATGAAATCTCTGCACAATACTTACATTAGGGGAAATCACACTTAACCTAAATCACTCATGTTACAATATCACACGTATTCATCAGGGGGATAGGCAGGAACATGTCATCGGTGATCCTGCTGGGCTAGGGGCACTGTCAATGCGAGGCGTGCCGAGAGGGCACGAGATAACTCGTAAGGGCGTCCTCTCGCGTCCTGGACTTCCCGTGGCTTCCGGACTTGGCTCCGGCGTGTGGCCCTCGGGACTGGGGCCGAATAGCTCCAGGAACCTCTGTGATAGGTCCCGGCGTCGTGGGGGCGTAGAGAGATCACGCCCGGGCGTCCTGGGGAGAACCGAGAGAGACTGTGGGCTGCGGTCTCCAGCGTCTAGGGGTGCCAACAGGGGAGAGCTGCAGCAGCGACTTCCACTGGGGTCCGTCAGGTGCATCTGCTCTAGAGCCAGGCGTAGGGAACAAAGACCAGGGAGGCTGGGAGGCCTGTCTGGG
Source organism: Coenobita brevimanus (assembly GCF_032717465.1). Taxonomy (NCBI): domain Eukaryota; kingdom Metazoa; phylum Arthropoda; class Malacostraca; order Decapoda; family Coenobitidae; genus Coenobita; species Coenobita brevimanus. Next base: position 56,952 of record NW_027643895.1, read on the forward strand.
TCACTCTGGGACTGGAAGCCTGGGCTCCAGTCTCCTGCCGTGGGGACGTCTCTCTATTCACCTCTCTCTGCACGCCCTCGGAGCGACCGTAGATCGTCTCACGAGGGAGGGAGCGACAATAGGTCGTCTCTACGACGACACTCTCGGAGCGACCATAGATCATCTCACGAGGATGGGAACGACCATAGATCGTCTCTACCTGAGCACTTTCGGAGCGACCAACGATCGTCTCACGAGGATGGGACCGACCCTAGATCATCTCTACCGGAACACCTTGGGAGCGACCATAGATCGTCTCTACCGGAACACCTTGGGAGCGACCATAGATCGTCTCTACCGGAACACCTTGGGAGCGACCATAGATCGTCTCTACTGGAACACCTTGAGAGCGACCATAGATCGTCTCTACCGGAACACCTTGGGAGCGACCATAGATCATCTCTACCAGAACACCTTGGGAGCGACCATAGATTGTCTCTACCGGAACACCTTGGGAGTGACCATAGATCATCTCTACCGGAACACCTTGGGAGTGACCATAGATCGTCTCTACCGGAACACTTTGGGAGCGACCATAGCTCGTCTCTTCCAGAGGGGCGCCGTCTGGAGTATGTTTTCTAACTCCACCCCTAGCTAGCTCAGTAATTCCACTCCGCCAAGGTAATGTCCTTCTCCTACAGTGGCGGCGGCGTGGTGGCTGCATGTCACAGGGCGCACGGCCCGGGCTGACATGTGTCACTGTTGCCCGGAGTGGTGGTGGCTGGTGGCGGCCACCCCGTGGGGTCCGTGTGGGGGTGTCGGCGTATCTGTGGGCACACTACGCTGTTCTTGGCTTGCCCTGTCATCGGGGGTACTATGGTATTCTTCGGGGGCACTGTTTTTCAAGCCACGCATTTTACCACTCTCGTCCTTTAAAAAGTCACGTCCCCGTGGCTGGAGGTGGAACGCTTGTGTGTTGGAGGTGGTGTAGATGAGCTGGAGGTGTTGCAGCGTAGTTTGCCAGGCGACAGTGTAGGAGTTCTCTTCTTGTGCTGGGTCGTAGGTGAGGAAGAGTGTGGAGGCGGCGGTGGTAGACTGGAGGAGGTTTAACGGGTGGTGTGGCCCACGGAGTCCGTGGTTACTGCCAAGGGTAGGTGCCCATAAGGCCCGCTTCACTCTCATCTTGCTTGGTGTGGCTGTCGGTGTGGTTGGGGGCTGAATGCTGGATACTGCAGGTAAGGGCTGGGTTTTGTGCCATGGTAATGTGGCGTTGAGTCTCTGGGGAGTACAGGTAGAGGGGATTTGGGCCTGATGTAGCTTGACAGTGTGAAGTCGTGGAGAGGTGGGTGGTGTAGGGGTGTGTGAGTATCGGGCGGGCGGGCGTGAGAGGCGGCCCGAGCGGGTGGTGGTGGTCTTGAGGGTCGGGGTGGGGGGAGAAGTGGGCATCTGGGATGGGCGGGTTGTTTTGCGTGTTGTGGGCGCGGTGGGGTGCGGTGTTGGCGGAGTGGGTGTACGGATGGTGGGTGGGGGAGGGGGGGTACTGGGTTGTGGTGAGGGTGTGGTGGCGTGGGCGGAAGATGTGGGAGTGGGCGTTGAGGGGGAGGCCATGGAAGGAAGGGGTGAGGGTGAGGGAGGGGTGGCGGGGGAGGCGTCAGGTGAGGTGCTGGGGGGGGTGGTGGTTGGGGAGGTGGAGATGGTAGGGGGGTGGAGTGGGAGGGTGAGGAAGAAACATAGCACTCATATGTGACTGTAGAGGGTGGTGAGGGAGCCGAAGGGGGCTGAGGGTGTGGGGCTGGAGCGGGGGAGGTGGGCATGCAGAAAGGCCGCACGTGCCGGTTGCGGAGGGTACGGGGAGTGCCGTAGTAGTCTACGGCCACTTGGTATGGGTTGGGGGCTTTAGTGATGGTGTGGGGCCCTGTGAAACGGGGGGTGAGCTTGTGGGGAGTGGGAAGTTGGGCGACGACGACTGTGTCACCCGGGTTGAAAGGGTTGGTGGCTGTGTCGAGTCCAAGGTCAAAGTTCTTTTGTAGGTGGTATACCCGCCCTTTTAGCAGGTATAGCGGGTCTGTGGTGGGAGCGGAAGCAAGTGGTTGCAGGTGATGGCGTAGGGGTAGTAGGAGGGGAGTTTCGCCAAAGATTCTTTCGTGGGGGGAAACCCCATCTCGGGGGCACGAATTCATGCCCCATTGGACAATTCTTACATGTGCCAGCCAATCGTCGTCTTTTGTAGCCTCAATTCTGGTGCGTAGCTGATTGATAAGGGTACGATGGCTACGTTCACATACCGCGTTCCCTTGTGGCCAGTATGGTGAGGAGTGGGAGATCTTGTACCCGAAAATCCTGGCCAGTTCTTCCCAGACTTTTCCGGAGAACTCGGGGGCATTATCAGAATGGATGGCTTGGGGAATGCCAAAGTAAGGGAACACGTGTTGGAGAAGGGCATCGGTGACAACGACGGCATGATATTCCTTAGCTGGGCAGACTACTACGAATTTGGAGTACGTGTCTACAAAAGTGATCACGTATTTATATCCAGATTTAGGGGGAAGAGGGTCTACTACGTTGATCACCAGGAGTTGCCAGGGCTTGTGGGCGGTGATATGGCCAGATGGCCCGGCGGTCCGGGTGATATCTTTCCCAAGCGCGCAGGTGTGGCAAGTCTGGATA